>NC_048583.1:27970416-28065416 GCF_013265735.2 Oncorhynchus mykiss | reverse complement strand
GTTCTCTAGATGCAGAGGACACAATGACTCTCTGCCGGTTGAGGGTGTCAATGTACCTCTCTTTTTGTTCGAGCTCCTTTCTTGTTGTGCTCAGATGGTCTCTGAGGTCATCATTTGTCTGACTCAGCTTGTCCATTCTGCTTTCTAATTTAGCTATGGATGCTCTGCTCTCCTCCCTGAACTGTTTCATCTCTTCTTTGAGTTTCTGGACAGTGTCCTCCTCTTGAAGCGTGTTCTCTCTGAGTTCTATGACCTCTGCTTCGACTAGAGAGAGGGTGTTGTGGAAACGTTGCATAGCAGGTGTTCTTATTGAAATTGTCATGTCCTTGACTCTGTCTGCTGCAGGTGAGGTAGGTAAAGGGACGTTGAGGGCTTCCTGCTGGGTCACAGAGACCATTGGGGTCTGCTTTTCTCCATCTCCCTCCTTGACTTTTTCCTCATTTTCTGAGATGATGTCAGCGTCTTCTTTTAGGGTAGCAAACCTATTCTCAAAAGCCTGGAGGCTTGAATCATTGCCTTGTATCAATACAGTTCCATTATTATATAAGTTTACTGTTTGATATGTGTTGCTATGGTCAGCTTCTTCAAAAATGCTGATCTGACATCCTTGGCTGATGCCCCTCTTTTTTGAGAAAGGGAAATGGTTGCAAATAACCTTTTTCCATATGTTCCCTCGATTGGTATTAAAAATTAAATTTGCTCTTGTTTTGTAACTGGTAAGATCTGCAAACAGGCATTCATGGTTCTGTCCCATCAACAAACCTTTGAAACTTTTCTTAGCTTTCTCTGTTTGGATGTCTGGTGGGTAAACAATTTCCATAGCAACGCTGGTGATGTTGGCTACAATGTTGCAATAGAAGTGCTGTTTCTTGTATAATGCTCTCTTGTTTCTTCAGAGGACTGTTTCACTTTGTTATCCTTTTTTCTTTTCCTTTTTTTCTTCTGTCCTTATTTTGTCTTCCTTTCTTCTGTTAACTAGATATTTTTTTGTTATTCTTTGTAAGCTAGCTAGCTTCTTCCAGGAGAGTCCTTAGCAACTGCTTAGCAACATGTAAACAATTCAGCTAACAATTCAGCTAGCTAAGATAACTGTATAATTTTATGAAAAATAGTTACTTTTTCAAAATACTGTCTTTTTGGTTTGTTGCTTGTATTGTCTTCTATTGAGTCTTGTAGTTTTCTTTTGATTTTTTCGATGTACTTCACTCTAAAAAACCATTTAAATCTCAATATATACAGGAGCTCATTTTTCAGCAGCTGCTCAATTTGGAACTCCGGAACTCACTCATTATTTCTCTCTCTCTCTCACTGGTCAGTTTTATTACTTCTCTCTCTCTCTCTTTCACTGGTCAGTTTTATTACTTCTCTCTCTCTCTCTCTCACTGGTCAGTTTTATTACTTCTCTCTCACTGGTCAGTTTTATTACTTCTCTCTCTCTCACTGGTCAGTTTTATTACTTCTCTCTCTCTCTCTCTCACTGGTCAGTTTTATTACTTCTCTCTCTCTCTCTCACTGGTCAGTTTTATTACTTCTCTCTCTCTCTCTCTCTCACTGGTCAGTTTTATTACTACTCTCTCTCTCTCTCTCACTGGTCAGTTTTATTACTTCTGTCTCTCTCTCTCTCACTGGTCAGTTTTATTACTACTCTCTCTCTCTCTCTCTCTCACTGGTCAGTTTTATTACTTCTCTCTCTCTCTCTCACTGGTCAGTTTTATTACTACACTCTCTCTCTTCACTGGTCAGTTTTATTACTTCTCTCTCTCTCTCACTGGTCAGTTTTATTACTTCTCTCTCTCACTGGTCACTTTTATTACTTCTCTCTCTCTCACTGGTCAGTTTTAATTACTTCTCTCTCTCTCACTGGTCAGTTTTATTACTACTCTCTCTCTCTCTCTCACTGGTCAGTTTTATTACTTCTCTCTCTCTCACTGGTCAGTTTTATTACTACTCTCTCTCTCACTGGTCAGTTTTATTACTTCTCTCTCTCTCACTGGTCAGTTTTATTACTTCTCTCTCTCTCTCACTGGTCAGTTTTATTACTTCTCTCTCTCTCTCTCTCACTGGTCAGTTTTATTACTTCTCTCTCTCTCTCTCTCACTGGTCAGTTTTATTACTACTCTCTCTCTCTCTCTCACTGGTCAGTTTTATTACTTCTCTCTCTCTCTCTCTCACTGATCAGTTTCATTACTACTCTCTCTCTCTCTCTCACTGGTCAGTTTTATTACTTCTCTTTCTCTCTCTCTGTCACTGGTCAGTTTTATTACTACTCTCTCTCTCTCTCTCTCTCACTGGTCAGTTTTATTACTACACTCTCTCTCTTCACTGGTCAGTTTTATTACTTCTCTCTCTCTCTCACTGGTTAGTTTTATTACTTCTCTCTCTCTCTCTCACTGGTCAGTTTTATTACTTCTCTCTCTCTCACTGGTCAGTTTTATTACTTCTCTCTCTCTCTCACTGGTCAGTTTTATTACTTCTCTCTCTCTCTCTCTCACTGGTCAGTTTTATTACTTCTCTCTCTCTCTCTCTCACTGGTCAGTTTTATTACTACTCTCTCTCTCTCTCTCACTGGTCAGTTTTATTACTTCTCTCTCTCTCTCTCTCACTGATCAGTTTCATTACTACTCTCTCTCTCTCTCTCACTGGTCAGTTTTATTACTTCTCTTTCTCTCTCTCTGTCACTGGTCAGTTTTATTACTACTCTCTCTCTCTCTCTCACTGGTCAGTTTTATTACTACACTCTCTCTCTTCACTGGTCAGTTTTATTACTTCTCTCTCTCTCTCACTGGTTAGTTTTATTACTTCTCTCTCTCTCTCTCACTGGTCAGTTTTATTACTTCTCTCTCTCTCACTGGTCAGTTTTAATTACTTCTCTCTCTCTCACTGGTCAGTTTTAATTACTTCTCTCTCTCTCACTGGTCAGTTTTATTACTTCTCTCTCTCACTGGTCAGTTTTATTACTTCTTTCTCTCACTGGTCAGTTTTATTACTACTCTCTCTCTCTCTCTCTCACTGGTCAGTTTTATTACTTCTCTCTCTCTCTCACTGGTCAGTTTTATTACTTCTCTCTCTCTCTCTCTCACTGGTCAGTTTTATTACTCAAATTCAAGCTGCTTTATTGGCATGAAAAACATTGTGTCAATATTGCCAAAGCAACAATGTATACAATATACATTGTAACAAAATTAGTATTACTACTCTCTCTCTCTCTCTCTCACTGGTCAGTTTTATTACTTCTCTCTCTCTCTCTCTCTCTCACTGGTCAATTTTATTACTACTCTCTCTCTCTCTCTCACTGGTCAGTTTTATTACTACACTCTCTCTCTTCACTGGTCAGTTTTATTACTTCTCTCTCTCTCTCACTGGTCAGTTTTATTACTTCTCTCTCTCTCTCTCTCACTGGTCAGTTTTATTACTTCTCTCTCTCTCTCACTGGTCAGTTTTAGTACTTCTCTCTCTCTCACTGGTCAGTTTTAATTACTTCTCTCTCTCTCACTGGTCAGTTTTATTACTACTCTCTCTCTCTCTCTCACTGGTCAGTTTTATTACTTCTCTCTCTCTCTCTCTCACTGGTCAGTTTTATTACTACTCTCTCTCTCACTGGTCAGTTTTATTTCTTCTCTCTCTCACTGGTCACCTTTATTACCTATCTCTCTCAATTGTTCAATTCAATTCAAGGGCTTTATTGGCATGGGAAACATGTGTTAACATTGCCAAAGCAAGTGAGGTAGACAACATACAAAGTTAATATATAAAGTGAAAAACAACAAAAATTAACAGTGAACATTACACATACAGAGGTTTCAAAACAGTAAAGACATTACAAATGTCATATTATATATATATATATACACAGTGTTTTAACAATGTACAAATGGTTAAAGGACACAAGATAAAATAAATAAGCATAAATATGGGTTGTATTTACAATGGTGTGTGTTCTTCAGTGGTTGCCCTTTTCTCGTGGCAACAGGTCACAAATCTTGCTGCTGTGATGGCACACTGTGGAATTTCACCCAGTAGATATGGGAGTTTTTCAAATTTGGATTTGTTTTCGAATTCTTTGTGGATCTGTGTAATCTGAGGGAAATATGTCTCTCTAATATGGTCATACATTGGGCAGGAGGTTAGGAAGTGCAGCTCAGTTTCCACCTCATTTTGTGGGCAGTGAGCACATAGCCTGTCTTCTCTTGAGAGCCATGTCTGCCTACGGCGGCCTTTCTCAATAGCAAGGCTATGCTCACTGAGTCTGTACATAGTCAAAGCTTTCCTTAATTTTGGGTCAGTCACAGTGGTCAGGTATTCTGCCGCTGTGTACTCTCTGTTTAGGGCCAAATAGCATTCTAGTTTGCTCTGTTTTTTTGTTAATTCTTTCCAATGTGTCAAGTAATTATCTTTTTGTTTTCTCATGATTTGGTTGGGTCTAATTGTGCTGTTGTCCTGGGGCTCTGTAGGGTGTGTTTGTGTTTGTGAACAGAGCCCCAGGATCAGCTTGCTGAGGGGACTCTTCTCCAGGTTCATCTCTCTGTAGGTGATGGCTTTGTTATGGAAGGTTTGTGAATCACTTCCTTTTAGGTGGTTGTAGAAATTAACGGCTCTTTTCTGGATTTTGATAATTAGTGGGTATCGGCCTAATTCTGCTCTGCATGCATTATTTGGTGTTCTACGTTGTACACGGAGGATATTTTTGCAGAATTCTGCGTGCAGAGTCTCAATTTGGTGTTTGTCCCATTTTGTGAAGTCTTGGTTGGTGAGCGGACCCCAGACCTCACAACCATAAAGGGCAATGGGCTCTATGACTGATTCAAGTATTTTTAGCCAAATCCTAATTGGTATGTTGAAATTTGTTTCTTTTGATGGCATAGAATGCCCTTCTTGCCTTGTCTCTCAGATCGTTCACAGCTTTGTGGAAGTTACCTGTGGCGCTGATGTTTAGGCCAAGGTATGTATAGTGTTTTGTGTGCTCTAGGGCAACAGTGTCTAGATGGAATTTGTATTTGTGGTCCTGGTGACTGGACCTTTTTTGGAACACCATTATTTTGGTCTTACTGAGATTTACTGTCAGGGCCCAGGTCTGACAGAATCTGTGCATAAGATCTAGGTGCTGCTGTAGGCCCTCCTTGGTTGGTGACAGAAGCACCAGATCATCGGCAAACAGCAGACATTTGACTTCGGATTCTAGCAGGGGGAGGCCGGGTGCTGCCGACTTTTCTAGTGCCCGCGCCAATTCGTTGATATATATGTTGAAGAGGGTGGGGCTTAAGCTGCATCCCTGTCTAACCCCACGACCCTGTGTGAAGAAATGTGTGTGTTTTTTGCCAATTTTAACCGCACACTTGTTGTTTGTGTACATGGATTTTATAATGTCGTATGTTTTACCCCCAACACCACTTTCCATCAGTTTGTATAGCAGACCCTCATGCCAGATTGAGTCGAAGGCTTTTTTGAAATCAACAAAGCATGAGAAGACTTTGCCTTTGTTTTGGTTTGTTTGGTTGTCAATTAGGGTGTGCAGGGTGAATACATGGTCTGTTGTACGGTAATTTGGTAAAAAGCCAATTTGACATTTGCTCAGTACATTGTTTTCATTGAGGAAATGTACGAGTCTGCTGTTAATAATAATGCAGAGGATTTTCCCAAGGTTACTGTTGACACATATTCCACGGTAGTTATTGGGGTCAAATTTGTCTCCACTTTTGTGGATTGGGGTGATCAGTCCTTGGTTCCAAATATTGGGGAAGATGCCAGAGCTAAGTATGATGTTAAAGAGTTTTAGTATAGCCAATTGGAATTTGTTGTCTGTATATTTGATCATTTCATTGAGGATACCATCAACACCACAGGCCTTTTTGGGTTGGAGGGTTTTTATTTTGTCCTGTAACTCATTCAATGTAATTGGAGAATCCAGTGGGTTCTGGTAGTCTTTAATAGATGATTCTAAGATCTGTATTTGATCATGTATATGTTTTTGATCTTTATTCTTTGTTATAGAGCCAAAAAGATTGGAGAAGTGGTTTACCCATACATCTCCATTTTGGATAGACAATTCTTCGTGTTGTTGTTTGTTTAGTGTTTTCCAATTTTCCCAGAAGTGGTTAGAGTCTATGGATTCTTCAATTGCATTGAGCTGATTTCTGACATGCTGTTCCTTCTTTTTCCGTAGTGTATTTCTGTATTGTTTTAGTGATTCACCATAGTGAAGGCGTAGACTCAGGTTTTCCGGATCTCTATGTTTTTGGTTGGACAGGTTTCTCAATTTCTTTCTTAGATTTTTGCATTCTTCATCAAACCATTTGTCATTATTGTTAATTTTCTTCGGTTTTCTATTTGAGATTTTTAGATTTGATAGGGAAGCTGAGAGGTCAAATATACTGTTAAGATTTTCTACTGCCAAGTTTACACCTTCACTATTACAGCGGAACGTTTTACCCAGGAAATTGTCTAAAAGGGATTGAATTTGTTGTTGCCTAATTGTTTTTTGGTAGGTTTCCAAACTGCATTCCTTCCATCTATAGCATTTCTTAATGTTACTCAGTTCCTTTGGCTTTGATGCCTCATGATTGATTATTGCTCTGTTTAAGTAGACTGTGATTTTGCTGTGGTCTGATAGGGGTGTCAGTGGGCTGACTGTGAACGCTCTGAGAGACTCTGGGTTGAGGTCAGTGATAAAGTAGTCTACAGTACTACTGCCAAGAGATGAGCTATAGGTGTACCTACCATAGGAGTCCCCTCGAAGCCTACCGTTGACTATGTACATACCCAGCGTGCGACAGAGCTGCAGGAGTTGTGACCCGTTTTTGTTGGTTATGTTGTCATAGTTGTGCCTAGGGGGGCATATGTGGGAGGGAATGCTGTCACCTCCAGGCAGGTGTTTGTCCCCCTGTGTGCTGAGGGTGTCAGGTTCTTGTCCGGTTCTGGCATTTAGGTCGCCACAGACTAGTACATGTCCCTGGGCCTGGAAATGATTGATTTCCCCCTCCAGGATGGAGAAGCTGTCTTCATTAAAATATGGGGATTCTAGTGGGGGGATATAGGTAGCACACAGGAGGACATTTTTCTCTGTTAGGATAATTTCCTTTTGAATTTCTAGCCAAATGTAAAATGTTCCTGTTTTGATTAATTTAATGGAGTGAGTTAGGTGTGCTCTATACCAAATTAGCATACCCCCTGAGTCCCTTCCCTGTTTCACACCTGGTAGTTTGGTGGATGGGACTACCAGCTCTCTGTAACCTAGAGGGCAACCAGTGGGTCCGTCTCCTCTATACCAGGTTTCTTGCAGGATGACAATGTCTGTATTACCGATTTCTTTGGTGAAGTCCGGGTTTCTGCTCTTTAGGCCAAAGGCAGATGACCTCAGGCCTTGGATATTCCAGGATAATATAGTGAAGGCTTTTTGTTCCATAGAGTGTCCAATGTTGTTGGTCGTGGTTTGGCCTCAGGCCAGTAAGTGTGAGCAGAGCCTGCTGAGCATCTGGTACATGCCATTGGCTTGGGCGAGTGTGAGAGTGGGGGTTGGGACTGTTTTCCCGCTCACTACCTGGGCGTATGTGTGGCTTCCATGTTGAGGCCCTCTTTGCGGGGGTGGGGTGCATGGGTTGGGCAGGAGTGGCATAGGTCTGATCTGAGGGGGCCTAAATGGGGTGTGGGCATGGTTGACGTGGGGGGGTGTTGATTGGTTGGGGTGGGGGTGTGGATGTGTCTGGGTGTACTGTGGTCTGGATGTAATTCCTCTTGGCGTGGGTCCTCTATGTGTAGGTCCAGGGGGGGGTCCTGCAGATCTGGGAGGGTGTCTCGCTGGTCTGGATGGGGTGTCTATTGATCTGTTGCTCCTGTGTAAAGTGTTGGGGATACGTTTGAGAGCGATGTCCTTTAGAATACGGGCAAAGGTGGGCACTGCTGCCTTGTAGAGGTGGACCTGGTCATAGAGGCTGTTCAAGTCCAGGGTGGAGTGGTGGGCCAGGAAAACGTTTGGTTTTGAGGCACAGTCACGGGAAATACTTGCATTTACCCGCTGTATTGTGGCAGGGTGGAAGTCTTTTCGTGGTAGCAGGGTGGAGATAACCACTTGTGCGTTGGGGAAAGTAGAAGAAGCCTTTTCAATCACTCCCTTCAGTGCTGTGGCCACTCTTTCCTGCTGTGCTCTCAGGTCGTTTGTGCCTGTGTGTATTATTATGTGGCTGGGTGAGCCTAGTTTGGCCTCAGACAGAAGGTCTAGGGCGCGTTGGGTGTTTGGACACCAGAGTTTAGACACACTGTGTTTGGGAAAAAGTTTTTTTTCTTCTATATATTTCCCATTTGAGTCCATAAGTAGTACAATCTGTGTCTTGTGTTTGTCCTCAGTGGGTGTGGGGGGGTTGTCAAAAGGGCTATCAGGGTGGCTGACAGGGGGGGTGCTCAGAGAGGGGTGAGAGCCTCTGGGCTTGGGGTTCTTCATTTGTCTGTTCTGCTGTGATGTCGACTCTATGGTCAGGGTCTGGTGTGGACTGTTCTGCTGTGGTGTCGACTCTATGGTCAGGGTCTGGTGTGGACTGTTCTGCTGTGGTGTCGAGACTTTTGTTGGGTGCTGAGGTGGGCTGTTCTGCTGGCTTCTCTGTGGGGGTGGCCACCTCTGTAGTGGGTTGTTCTCTGTCGCACGCCGTCCCCCTCAACTTCTCCTCCATCCCCCTCACCCTCTCCCCCATCCCCCTCAACCTCACCTCCACCAGCAGTCTGATACTCTCCTCTAGTGCTCTGTTCTGCTCCTCTTTCTCCTGTTGTATTTGTCTCACCACTGTCCAAAGTGCAGATATGTCTCTGTCCACCTCCAGCTCTCCGGGTCTGGTTAAGGGGCTGTTGTTGTGCTGGACTGTTGTCTGGGTCTGTGCTGACTGAAGTGTAATCACCTGCTGTTCCAGCTCCACCTGCCTTACCTCCAGCTGGGTGAATTTGTCCTTCATTTCAATGAGGGAGTGGTAATCTGTGCTGGGAGGTTGACTCTCCACTGGGGGTTGCTCATCTGTGGGGTTACATAATGAAGAGGTCTGGTCTGACCCGCTCGGTGTGGGGGTATCTTTATCAAGGGAGAGCTTCTCCTGCTGGGCTAATTCTTTGATTAGGTGAAAGTCCAGCTGAAACTGTTTGTGGTTATTCTGTACCATTACTGTTCCGGATTTATAGATATTTATATTACTTAACTCAGAGTCCTCGTTATCAAGTATTCTGAGTTTCCACCCCTCGTTAATCCCCCCTCTCGTAACAAAGGGGTAGTGTGCTAATATAGCACTGTGCCATGCCAGGGGATGGTTTGTGTGGAAGATAAGGTTGCTGATGTTCCCATTTTTGTAATAGTCAGCAAAAAGCGTTTCTTGATTTTCCATAAGGAGCTTCTTCTTGTGGTCTTTTCTTGCCTTATCATTCTTTACATGCAAAGGGTACTGTATTTTAATTACCTCTGAACAGCGGGAGGGAGCTTCTAAGGCCTCTCCATTTGGTTGGGGTAGACTGTGTGACTCTCCTGCCATTGTTGGGCTAATGGGCTTTGACACCTCTCACTTGACACTTCAGTGCTAGTTGAAGCTGTATCAAGCTTGGTAGAATTATGTTAGAATTCAGTCCTTATAAAGTAATGTTGTGTATTTTTCTTCTTGGCTTTTGGAAATAAAATATCGTTTCAGACTAAACATTACTCACTCAGTTCCAGGTTGGATGGTGTTTTCAGGTTTCTGTTGTTTTCCAGAGAATTTGCTGTATAGGGTAATGGTCCTTGGTCCTTGGTTGTTGTCCTTGGTTGTTGTGAACTTTCCAGGTGATTCCGTAATTCCGTCCAAAATCAGGTTGTAGGTTTTAAGTTTTGATTTGAAGTAGGGGTTATGTTGAAGAGGGTAGAATCCAGTATGTGTTTCTGACAAAAAATCCAAGTTTATCTAACTCCTAATCTATCTTTTTTAAAGAAAATGCTGAAAAATGCAGGAGCTCTGATCCTGACCTCTCTCTCTCTCTCTCTCTCTCTCACTGGTCAGTTTTATTACTTCTCTCTCTCTCACTGGTCAGTTTTATTACTTCTCTCTCTCTCACTGGTCAGTTTTATTACTACTCTCTCTCTCTCTCTCACTGGTCAGTTTTATTACGAATCTCTCTCACTGGTCAGTTTTATTACTTCTCTCTCTCTCTCTCTCAATTCTATTCAATTCAATTCAAGGGCTTTATTGGCATGGGAAACATGTGTTAACATTGCCAAAGCAAGTGAGGTAGACAACATACAAAGTGAAAATATAAAGTGAAAAACAACAAAAATTAACAGTAAACATTACACATACAGAGGTTTCAAAACAGTAAAGACATTACAAATGTCATATTATATATATATACAGTATTTTAACAATGTACAAATGGTTAAAGGACACAAGATAAAATAAATAAGCATAAATATGGGTTGTATTTACAATGGTGTGTGTTCTTCACTGGTTGCCCTTTTCTCGTGGCAACAGGTCACAAATCTTGCTGCTGTGATGGCACACTGTGGAATTTCACCCAGTAGATATGGGAGTTTTTCAAATTTGGATTTGTTTTCGAATTCTTTGTGGATCTGTGTAATCTGAGGGAAATATGTCTCTCTAATATGGTCATACATTGGGCAGGAGGTTAGGAAGTGCAGCTCAGTTTCCACCTCATTTTGTGGGCAGTGAGCACATAGCCTGTCTTCTCTTGAGAGCCATGTCTGCCTACGGCGGCCTTTCTCAATAGCAAGGCTATGCTCACTGAGTCTGTACATAGTCAAAGCTTTCCTTAATTTTGGGTCAGTCACAGTGGTCAGGTATTCTGCCGCTGTGTACTCTCTGTTTAGGGCCAAATAGCATTCTAGTTTGCTCTGTTTTTTTGTTAATTCTTTCCAATGTGTCAAGTAATTATCTTTTTGTTTTCTCATGATTTGGTTGGGTCTAATTGTGCTGTTGTCCTGGGGCTCTGTAGGGTGTGTTTGTGTTTGTGAACAGAGCCCCAGGACCAGCTTGCTTAGGGGACTCTTCTCCAGGTTCATCTCTCTGTAGGTGATGGCTTTGTTATGGAAGGTTTGTGAATCACTTCCTTTTAGGTGGTTGTAGGTGGTCTCTCTCTCTCTCTCTCTCTCTCACTGGACAGTTTTATTACGAATCTCTCTCTCTCTCACTGGTCAGTTTTATTTCTTCTCTCTCTCACTGGTCACCTTTATTACCTATCTCTCTCTCTCTCTCTCACTGGTCAGTTGTATTACTTCTCTCTCTCTCTCACTCTCTCTCTCTCTCTCACTGGACAGTTTTATTACGAATCTCTCTCTCTCTCACTGGTCAGTTTTATTACTTCTCTCTCTCTCTCTCTCTCTCTCTCTCTCTCTCTCTCACTGGACAGTTTTATTACGAATCTCTCTCTCTCTCACTTGTCAGTTTTATTACTACTCTCTCTCTCTCTCTCTCACACTGGACAGTTTTATTACGAATCTCTCTCTCTCTCTCACTGGTCAGTTTTATTACTTCTCTCTCTCACTGGTCAGTTTTATTACTTCTCTCTCTCTCTCTCTCACTGGACAGTTTTATTACGAATCTCTCTCTCTCTCACTTGTCAGTTTTATTACTTCTCTCTCTCTCTCTCTCTCTCTCTCTCTCTCTCTCTCACTGGACAGTTTTATTACGAATCTCTCTCTCTCTCACTTGTCAGTTTTATTACTACTCTCTCTCTCTCACTGGTCAGTTTTATTACTTCTCTCTCTCTCTCACTGGTCAGTTGTATTACTTCTCTCTCTCTCTCACTGGTCAGTTGTATTACTTCTCTCTCTCTCTCACTGGTCAGTTTTATTACTTCTCTCTCTCTCTCACTGGTCAGTTTTATTACTTCTCTCTCTCACTGGTCAGTTTTATTACTTCTCTCTCTCTCTCTCACTGGTCAGTTTTATTACTTCTGTCTCTCTCTCACTGGTCAGTTTTATTACTACTCTCTCTCTCTCTCTCACTGGTCAGTTTTATTACCTCTCTCTCTCTCTCACTGGTCCGTTTTATTACGAATCTCTCTCTCTCTCACCGGTCAGTTTTATTACTACTCTCTCTCTCTCTCTCTCTCTCTCTCTCTCTCTCTCTCTCTCTCTCACTGGTCAGTTTT
Organism: Oncorhynchus mykiss; assembly: GCF_013265735.2. Taxonomy (NCBI): domain Eukaryota; kingdom Metazoa; phylum Chordata; class Actinopteri; order Salmoniformes; family Salmonidae; genus Oncorhynchus; species Oncorhynchus mykiss. Next base: position 28,053,314 of record NC_048583.1, on the reverse strand, counting down.
ATTACTTCTCTCTCTCTCTCTCTCACTGGTCAGTTTTATTACTTCTCTCTCTCTCTCTCTCTCACTGGTCAGTTTTATTACTTCTCTCTCTCTCTCTCACTGGTCAGTTTTATTACTTCTCTCTCTCTCTCACTGGTCAGTTTTATTACGAATCTCTCTCACTGGTCACTTTTATTACTTCTCTCTCTCTCTGTCTCTCACTGGTCAGTTGTATTACTTCTCTCTCTCTCTCTCTCTCTCTCTCTCTCACTGGTCACTTTTATTACTTCTCTCTCTCTCTCTCTCTCTCTCTCTCTCACTGGTCAGTTTTATTACTTCTCTCTCTCTCTCTCTCTCACTGGTCAGTTTTATTACTTCTCTCTCTCTCTCTCTCACTGGTCAGTTTTATTACTTCTCTCTCTCTCTCTCTAACTGGTCAGTTTTATTACTTCTCTCTCTCTCTCTCTCTCTCTCACTGGTCAGTTTTATTACTTCTCTCTCTCTCTCTCTCTCACTGGTCAGTTTTATTACTTCTCTCTCTCTCTCTCTCACTGGTCACTTTTATTACTTCTCTCTCTCTCTCTCTCTCTCTCTCTCACTGGTCAGTTTTATTACTTCTCTCTCTCTCACTGGTCACTTTTATTACTTCTCTCTCTCTCTCTCTCACTGGTCAGTTTTATTACTTCTCTCTCTCTCTCTCTCTCTCTCACTGGTCAGTTTTATTACTTCTCTCTCTCTCTCTCTCTCTCTCTCTCTCTCACTGGTCAGTTTTATTACTTCTCTCTCTCTCACTGGTCAGTTTTATTACTTCTCTCTCTCTCTCTCTCTCTCACTGGTCAGTTGTATTACTTCTCTCTCTCTCTCTCTCACTGGTCAGTTTTATTACTTCTCTCTCTCTCTCTCTCTCTCTCTCTCTCTCACTGGTCAGTTTTATTACTTCTCTCTCTCTCTCTCTGGTCAGTTGTATTACTTCTCTCTCTCTCTCACTGGTCAGTTTTATTACTTCTCTCTCTCTCTCACTGGTCAGTTGTATTACTTCTCTCTCTCTCTCACTGGTCAGTTGTATTACTTCTCTCTCTCTCTCACTGGTCAGTTTTATTACTTCTCTCTCTCTCTCACTGGTCAGTTTTATTACTTCTCTCTCTCACTGGTCAGTTTTATTACTTCTCTCTCTCTCTCTCACTGGTCAGTTTTATTACTTCTGTCTCTCTCTCACTGGTCAGTTTTATTACTACTCTCTCTCTCTCTCACTGGTCAGTTTTATTACTACTCTCTCTCTCTCTCTCACTGGTCAGTTTTATTACCTCTCTCTCTCTCTCACTGGTCCGTTTTATTACGAATCTCTCTCTCTCTCACCGGTCAGTTTTATTACTACTCTCTCTCTCTCTCTCTCTCTCTCTCTCTCTCTCTCTCTCACTGGTCAGTTTTATTACTTCTCTCTCTCTCTCTCTCACTGGTCAGTTTTATTACTTCTCTCTCTCTCTCTCTCACTGGTCAGTTTTATTACTTCTCTCTCTCTCTCACTGGTCAGTTTTATTACTTCTCTCTCTCTCTCTCACTGGTCAGTTTTATTACTTCTCTCTCTCTCTCACTGGTCAGTTTTATTACGAATCTCTCTCACTGGTCACTTTTATTACTTCTCTCTCTCTCTGTCTCTCACTGGTCAGTTGTATTACTTCTCTCTCTCTCTCTCTCTCTCTCTCACTGGTCACTTTTATTACTTCTCTCTCTCTCTCTCTCTCTCTCTCTCTCTCACTGGTCAGTTTTATTACTTCTCTCTCTCTCTCTCTCTCACTGGTCAGTTTTATTACTTCTCTCTCTCTCTCTCTAACTGGTCAGTTTTATTACTTCTCTCTCTCTCTCTCTCTCTCACTGGTCAGTTTTATTACTTCTCTCTCTCTCTCTCTCTCACTGGTCAGTTTTATTACTTCTCTCTCTCTCTCTCTCACTGGTCACTTTTATTACTTCTCTCTCTCTCTCTCTCTCTCTCACTGGTCAGTTTTATTACTTCTCTCTCTCTCACTGGTCACTTTTATTACTTCTCTCTCTCTCTCTCTCACTGGTCAGTTTTATTACTTCTCTCTCTCTCTCTCTCTCTCTCTCTCACTGGTCAGTTTTATTACTTCTCTCTCTCTCTCTCTCTCTCTCTCTCACTGGTCAGTTTTATTACTTCTCTCTCTCTCACTGGTCAGTTTTATTACTTCTCTCTCTCTCTCTCTCACTGGTCAGTTTTATTACTTCTCTCTCTCTCTCTCTCTCTCACTGGTCAGTTGTATTACTTCTCTCTCTCTCTCTCTCACTGGTCAGTTTTATTACTTCTCTCTCTCTCTCTCTCACTGGTCAGTTTTATTACTTCTCTCTCTCTCTCTCTCTCTCACTGGTCAGTTTTATTACTTCTCTCTCTCTCTCTCTCTCTCACTGGTCAGTTTTATTACTTCTCTCTCTCTCTCTCTCTCTCTCTCTCTCTCTCTCTCACTGGTCACTTTTATTACTTCTCTCTCTCTCTCTCTCTCTCACTGGTCACTTTTATTACTTCTCTCTCTCTCTCTCTCACTGGTCAGTTTTATTACTTCTCTCTCTCTCACTGGTCAGTTTTATTACTACTCTCTCTCTCTCTCACTGGACAGTTTTATTACGAATCTCTCTCTCTCTCACTGGTCAGTTTTATTTCTTCTCTCTCTCACTGGTCACCTTTATTACCTATCTCTCTCTCTCTCTCTCACTGGTCAGTTTTATTACTTCTCTCTCTCTCACTGGTCAGTTTTATTACTTCTCTCTCTCTCACTGGTCAGTTTTATTACTACTCTCTCTCTCTCTCACTGGTCAGTTTTATTACGAATCTCTCTCACTGGTCAGTTTTATTACTTCTCTCTCTCTCTCTCTCTCTCTCACTGGACAGTTTTATTACGAATCTCTCTCTCTCTCACTGGACAGTTTTATTACGAATCTCTCTCTCTCTCACTTGTCAGTTTTATTACTACTCTCTCTCTCTCTCTCTCTCTCTCTCTCTCACACTGGACAGTTTTATTACGAATCTCTCTCTCTCTCACTGGTCAGTTTTATTACTTCTCTCTCTCACTGGTCAGTTTTATTACTTCTCTCTCTCTCTCACTGGACAGTTTTATTACGAATCTCTCTCTCTCTCACTTGTCAGTTTTATTACTTCTCTCTCTCTCTCTCTCTCTCTCTCTCTCTCTCTCTCTCACTGGACAGTTTTATTACGAATCTCTCTCTCTCTCACTTGTCAGTTTTATTACTACTCTCTCTCTCTCACTGGTCAGTTTTATTACTTCTCTCTCTCTCTCACTGGTCAGTTTTATTACTACTCTCTCTCTCTCTCACTGGTCAGTTTTATTGCTACTCTCTCTCTCTCTCTCACTGGTCAGTTTTATTTCTTCTCTCTCTCACTGGTCACCTTTATTACCTATCTCTCTCTCTCTCTCTCTCTCTCTCTCTCTCACTGGTCAGTTTTATTACTTCTCTCTCTCTCTCTCTCACTGGTCAGTTTTATTACTACTCTCTCTCTCTCTCACTGGTCAGTTTTATTACTTCTCTCTCTCTCTCTCTCACTGGTCAGTTTTATTACTACTCTCTCTCTCTCTCACTGGTCAGTTTTATTGCTACTCTCTCTCTCTCTCTCACTGGTCAGTTTTATTTCTTCTCTCTCTCACTGGTCAGTTTTATTACTTCTCTCTCTCTCACTGGTCAGTTTTATTACTACTCTCTCTCTCTCTCACTGGACAGTTTTATTACGAATCTCTCTCTCTCTCACTGGTCAGTTTTATTTCTTCTCTCTCTCACTGGTCACCTTTATTACCTATCTCTCTCTCTCTCTCTCACTGGTCAGTTTTATTACTTCTCTCTCTCTCACTGGTCAGTTTTATTACTTCTCTCTCTCTCACTGGTCAGTTTTATTACTACTCTCTCTCTCTCTCACTGGTCAGTTTTATTACGAATCTCTCTCACTGGTCAGTTTTATTACTTCTCTCTCTCTCTCTCTCTCACTGGACAGTTTTATTACGAATCTCTCTCTCTCTCACTGGACAGTTTTATTACTACTCTCTCTCTCTCTCACTTGTCAGTTTTATTACTACTCTCTCTCTCTCTCTCTCTCTCTCTCTCACACTGGACAGTTTTATTACGAATCTCTCTCTCTCTCACTGGTCAGTTTTATTACTTCTCTCTCTCACTGGTCAGTTTTATTACTTCTCTCTCTCTCTCACTGGACAGTTTTATTACGAATCTCTCTCTCTCTCACTTGTCAGTTTTATTACTTCTCTCTCTCTCTCTCTCTCTCTCTCTCTCTCTCTCTCTCTCTCACTGGACAGTTTTATTACGAATCTCTCTCTCTCTCACTTGTCAGTTTTATTACTACTCTCTCTCTCTCACTGGTCAGTTTTATTACTTCTCTCTCTCTCTCACTGGTCAGTTTTATTACTACTCTCTCTCTCTCTCACTGGTCAGTTTTATTGCTACTCTCTCTCTCTCTCTCACTGGTCAGTTTTATTTCTTCTCTCTCTCACTGGTCACCTTTATTACCTATCTCTCTCTCTCTCTCTCTCTCTCTCTCTCACTGGTCAGTTTTATTACTTCTCTCTCTCTCTCTCTCACTGGTCAGTTTTATTACTACTCTCTCTCTCTCTCACTGGTCAGTTTTATTACTTCTCTCTCTCTCTCTCTCACTGGTCAGTTTTATTACTACTCTCTCTCTCTCTCACTGGTCAGTTTTATTGCTACTCTCTCTCTCTCTCTCACTGGTCAGTTTTATTTCTTCTCTCTCTCACTGGTCAGTTTTATTACTTCTCTCTCTCTCACTGGTCAGTTTTATTACTACTCTCTCTCTCTCTCTCACTGGTCAGTTTTATTACGAATCTCTCTCTCTCTCTCTCTCTCTCTCTCTCTCTCTCTCTCTCTCTCTCTCTCTCACTGGACAGTTTTATTACGAATCTCTCTCTCTCTCACTTGTCAGTTTTATTACTACTCTCTCTCTCTCTCTCTCTCACACTGGACAGTTTTATTACGAATCTCTCTCTCTCTCTCACTGGTCAGTTTTATTACTTCTCTCTCTCACTGGTCAGTTTTATTACTTCTCTCTCTCTCTCTCTCACTGGACAGTTTTATTACGAATCTCTCTCTCTCTCACTTGTCAGTTTTATTACTTCTCTCTCTCTCTCTCTCTCTCTCTCTCTCTCTCTCTCTCTCTCTCACTGGACAGTTTTATTACGAATCTTTCTCTCTCTCACTTGTCAGTTTTATTACTACTCTCTCTCTCTCACTGGTCAGTTTTATTACTTCTCTCTCTCTCTCACTGGTCAGTTGTATTACTTCTCTCTCTCTCTCACTGGTCAGTTGTATTACTTCTCTCTCTCTCTCTCTCTCTCTCTCTCTCTCTCTCTCTCTCTCTCTCTCTCTCTCTCTCTCTCTCTCTCTCTCTCTCACTGGACAGTTTTATTACGAATCTCTCTCTCTCTCACTTGTCAGTTTTATTACTACTCTCTCTCTCTCTCTCTCTCTCTCTCACACTGGACAGTTTTATTACGAATCTCTCTCTCTCTCTCACTGGTCAGTTTTATTACTTCTCTCTCTCACTGGTCAGTTTTATTACTTCTCTCTCTCTCTCTCACTGGACAGTTTTATTACGAATCTCTCTCTCTCTCACTTGTCAGTTTTATTACTTCTCTCTCTCTCTCTCTCTCTCTCTCTCTCTCTCTCTCTCTCTCTCACTGGACAGTTTTATTACGAATCTCTCTCTCTCTCACTTGTCAGTTTTATTACTTCTCTCTCTCTCTCACTGGTCAGTTTTATTACTTCTCTCTCTCACTGGTCAGTTTTATTACTTCTCTCTCTCTCTCTCACTGGTCAGTTTTATTACTTCTGTCTCTCTCTCACTGGTCAGTTTTATTACTACTCTCTCTCTCTCTCACTGGTCAGTTTTATTACTACTCTCTCTCTCTCTCTCACTGGTCAGTTTTATTACCTCTCTCTCTCTCTCACTGGTCCGTTTTATTACGAATCTCTCTCTCTCTCACCGGTCAGTTTTATTACTACTCTCTCTCTCTCTCTCTCTCTCTCTCTCTCTCTCTCTCTCTCTCACTGGTCAGTTTCTATTACTTCTCTCTCTCTCTCTCTCACTGGTCAGTTTTTATTACTTCTCTCTCTCTCTCTCACTGGTCAGTTTTATTACTTCTCTCTCCTCTCCTCTCACTGGTCAGTTTTATACTTCTCTCTCTCTCTCACTGGTCAGTTTTATTACGAATCTCTCTCACTGGTCACTTTTATTACTTCTCTCTCTCTCTGTCTCTCACTGGTCAGTTGTATTACTTCTCTCTCTCTCTCTCTCTCTCTCTCACTGGTCACTTTTATTACTTCTCTCTCTCTCTCTCTCTCTCTCACTGGTCAGTTTTATTACTTCTCTCTCTCTCTCTCTCTCACTGGTCAGTTTTATTACTTCTCTCTCTCTCACTGGTCAGTTTATTACTTCTCTCTCTCTCTCTCTAACTGGTCAGTTTTATTACTTCTCTCTCTCTCTCTCTCTCTCACTGGTCAGTTTTATTACTTCTCTCTCTCTCTCTCTCTCACTGGTCAGTTTTATTACTTCTCTCTCTCTCTCTCACTGGTCAGTTTTATTACTTCTCTCTCTCTCTCTCTCCACTGGTCAGTTTTATTACTTCTCTCTCTCTCACTGGTCACTTTTATTACTTCTCTCTCTCTCTCTCTCTCTCTCTCACTGGTCAGTTTTATTACTTCTCTCTCTCTCTCTCTCACTGGTCAGTTTTATTACTTCTCTCTCTCTCTCTCTCTCTCTCTCACTGGTCAGTTTTATTACTTCTCTCTCTCTCACTGGTCAGTTTATTACTTCTCTCTCTCTCTCTCTCACTGGTCAGTTTTTATTACTTCTCTCTCTCTCTCTCTCTCACTGGTCAGTTGTATTACTTCTCTCTCTCTCTCTCTCACTGGTCAGTTTTATTACTTCTCTCTCTCCTCTCTCTCTCTCTCTCTCTCTCTCTCACTGGTCAGTTTTATTACTTCTCTCTCTCTCTCTCTCTCTCTCTCAAATTCAAATTCAAATTCAAGCTGCTTTATTGGCATGAAAAACATTGTGTCAATATTGCCAAAGCAACAATGTATACAATATACATTGTAACAAAATTGTAAATGATAGCAAATAATAATATAAAATGGTAGTAAATAATAATACAAAAATAAATACAATAAAATGGTAACAGTCTACAGTAAACATTAATAATTATAGTAATAACAATAATAGTAATAATAAGTAAGTTACTGTTTACTATGCAGATGTTATTATTCAGTGTCCCTCAGGCTATGGCAGGAAATACATATTTGGCTGCAAGAGGAGCCATGCTCCTTCGCCCATGAGTATTCTTAGTTTTTCCTCTGGGTTCAATTTGTAAAAATGTGGAATATATGTAGTCATTTCTGTGAATAATGAATCTCTTTGTGAGGAATATTTATCACAGTAAAGGAGAAAGTGCATCTCTGTCTCTACCTCCCCTGTCATGCAGTGACCACATACACGCTCCTCTTTGGGTAGCCATGTCTTTTTATGCTGCCGGTTTCTATTGCCAATCGGTGGTCACTCAGCCTGTACTTGGTAAGGATCTGTCTCTGCTTCGTATCTCTGACAGAGTAGAGATAATCAGCCAATTCATATTCTCTGTTTAGGGTCAGATAGCAATTTAGTCGGCTTTGGGATTTTGTTTCGTTTTTCCAGTATTGTAAGTATGATTCCTTTTGATTGGTTCATGATTTTGTTTATTGGAATTCTTTCTTTTGAAGCAGTGCTGGTGTCAGCTTGATTGTTGAGGTCCAACACCAGCTGACTGAGAGGGCTCGTTTCTGGGCTCAGCTCTTGGGCTTGAAGTGCTTTAAATTGCAGACTCGAATTTGGACTTGAATTTAGATGTAGCCAAAATTTTAATGATCTTTTCTGTATTTTCATTATTACTGGAAAACGGCCCAATTCTGCCTACATGCATTAGTTACATTACATTAGATTACATTAATAAAACTACATTAGTAGTTTTATTACTTCTCTCTCTCTCTCTCTCTCTCTCTCTCTCACTGGTCAGTTTTATTACTTCTCTCTCTCTCTCTCTCTCTCTCTCTCACTGGTCACTTTTATTACTCTCTCTCTCTCCTCTCTCTCTCACTGGTCAGTTTTATTACTTCTCTCTCTCTCTCTCTTCACTGGTCAGTTTTATTACTTCTCTCTCTCTCACTGGTCAGTTTTATTACCTCTCTCTCTCTCACTGGTCAGTTTTATTACTACTCTCTCTCTCTCTCACTGGTCAGTTTTATTACGAATCTCTCTCAATGGTCAGTTTTATTACTTCTCTCTCTCTCTCTCTCTCACTGGACAGTTTTATTATGAATCTCTCTCTCTCTCACTGGACAGTTTTATTACGAATCTCTCTCTCTCTCACTTGTCAGTTTTATTACTACTCTCTCTCTCTCTCTCTCTCTCTCTCACACTGGACAGTTTTATTACGAATCTCTCTCTCTCTCACTGGCCAGTTTTATTACTTCTCTCTCTCACTGGTCAGTTTTATTACTTCTCTCTCTCTCTCTCCACTGGACAGTTTTATTACGAATCTCACTCTCTCTCACTTGTCAGTTTTATTACTTCTCTCTCTCTCTCTCTCTCTCTCTCTCTCTCTCTCACTGGACAGTTTTATTACGAATCTCTCTCTCTCTCACTTGTCAGTTTTATTACTACTCTCTCTCTCTCACTGGTCAGTTTTATTACTTCTCTCTCTCTCTCACTGGTCAGTTTTATTACTACTCTCTCTCTCTCTCTCACTGGTCAGTTTTATTGCTACTCTCTCTCTCTCTCTCACTGGTCAGTTTTTATTTCTTCTCTCTCTCACTGGTCACCTTTATTACCTATCTCTCTCTCTCTCCTCTCTCTCTCTCTCTCACTGGTCAGTTTTATTACTTCTCTCTCTCTCTCTCTCACTGGTCAGTTTTATTACTACTCTCTCTCTCTCTCACTGGTCAGTTTTATTACTTCTCTCTCTCTCTCTCTCACTGGTCAGTTTTATTTCTTCTCTCTCTCACTGGTCAGTTTTATTACTTCTCTCTCTCTCTCACTGGTCAGTTTTATTACTACTCTCTCTCTCTCTCTCACTGGTCAGTTTTATTACGAATCTCTCTCACTGGTCAGTTTTATTACTTCTCTCTCTCTCTCTCTCTCCTCTCTCTCTCTCACTGGACAGTTTTATTACGAATCTCTCTCTCTCTCACTGGTCAGTTTTATTTCTTCTCTCTCTCACTGGTCACTTTTATTACCTATCTCTCTCTCTCTCTCTCACTGGTCAGTTTTATTACTTCTCTCTCTCTCACTGGTCAGTTTTATTACTTCTCTCTCTCTCACTGGTCAGTTTTATTACTACTCTCTCTCTCTCTCTCACTGGTCAGTTTTATTACGAATCTCTCTCACTGGTCAGTTTATTACTTCTCTCTCTCTCTCTCTCTCTCTCTCACTGGACAGTTTTATTACGAATCTCTCTCTCTCTCACTGGTCAGTTTTATTACTTCTCTCTCTCTCTCTCTCTCTCTCTCTCACTGGACAGTTTTATTACGAATCTCTCTCTCTCTCACTTGTCAGTTTTATTACTACTCTCTCTCTCTCTCTCTCTCACACTGGACAGTTTTATTACGAATCTCTCTCTCTCTCACTGGTCAGTTTTATTACTTCTCTCTCTCACTGGTCAGTTTTATTACTTCTCTCTCTCTCTCACTGGACAGTTTTATTACGAATCTCTCTCTCTCACTTGTCAGTTTTATTACTTCTCTCTCTCTCTCTCCTCTCTCTCTCTCTCTCACTGGACAGTTTTATTACGAATCTCTCTCTCTCTCACTTGTCAGTTTTATTACTACTCTCTCTCTCTCACTGGTCAGTTTTATTACTTCTCTCTCTCTCTCACTGGTCAGTTGTATTTCTTCTCTCTCTCTCACTGGTCAGTTGTATTACTTCTCTCTCTCTCTCACTGGTCAGTTTTATTACTTCTCTCTCTCTCACTGGTCAGTTTTATTACTTCTCTCTCTCTCTCACTGGTCAGTTTTATTACTTCTCTCTCTCTCTCACTGGTCAGTTTTATTACTTCTGTCTCTCTCTCACTGGTCAGTTTTATTACTACTCTCTCTCTCTCTCTCACTGGTCAGTTTTATACCTCTCTCTCTCTCCCACTGGTCCGTTTTATTACGAATCTCTCTCTCTCTCACCGGTCAGTTTTATTACTACTCTCTCTCTCTCTCTCTCTCTCTCTCTCTCTCACTGGTCAGTTTTATTACTTCTCTCTCTCACTGGTCAGTTTTATTACTTCTCTCTCTCACTGGTCAGTTTTATTACTTCTCTCTCTCACTGGTCAGTTTTATTACTTCTGTCTCTCTCTCACTGGTCAGTTTTATTACTACTCTCTCTCTCTCTCTCTCTCTCACTGGTCAGTTTTATTACCTCTCTCTCTCTCTCACTGGTCCGTTTTATTACGAATCTCTCTCTCTCTCACCGGTCAGTTTTATTACTACTCTCTCTCTCTCTCTCTCTCTCTCTCTCTCTCTCTCTCTCTCTCTCTCTCTCACTGGTCAGTTTTATTACTTCTCTCTCTCACTGGTCAGTTTTATTACTTCTCTCTCTCACTGGTCAGTTTTATTACTTCTCTCTCTCTCTCTCACTGGTCAGTTTTATTACTTCTCTCTCTCTCTCTCTCTCTCTCTCTCTCTCTCACTGGTCAGTTTTATTACTTCTCTCTCTCTCTCTCTCACTGGTCAGTTTTATTACTTCTCTCTCTCACTGGTCAGTTTTATTATTCTCTCTCTCTCTCTCACTGGTCAGTTTTATTACTTCTCTCTCTCACTGGTCAGTTTTATTACTTCTCTCTCTCTCACTGGTCAGTTTTATTACTTCTGTCTCTCTCTCACTGGTCAGTTTTATTACTACTCTCTCTCTCTCACTCTCTCTCTCACTGGTCAGTTTTATTACCTCTCTCTCTCTCTCTCACTGGTCAGTTTTATTACTTCTCTCTCTCTCTCTCTCTCTCACCTGTCAGTTTTATTACTTCTGGAGTCACACTCAAAATTAAAGTAGAAAACTACACTACAGGCTGATCCAACTTTGATCCAATGTCCTTAAAACAAGTCAAAATGAGTCTCAGTAGTGTGTGTGGCCTCCACGTGCCTGTGTGACCTCCCTACAATGCCTGTGCATGCTCCTGATGAGGTGGCGGAGGGTCTCCTGAGGGATCTCCTCCCAGACCTGGACTAAAGCATCCGCCAACTCCTGGACAGTCTGTGGTGCCACATGGCGTTGGTGGATGGAGCGAGACATGATGTCCCAGATGTGCTCAATTGGATTCAGGTCTGGGGAACGGCGGGCCAGTCCATAGCATTAATGCCTTCCTCTTGCAGGAACTGCTGACACACTCCAGCCACATGAGGTCTAGCATTGTCTTGCATTAGGAGGAACCCAGGGCCAACCGCACCAGCATATGGTCTCACAAGGGGTCTGAGGATCTCATCTCGGTACCTAATGGCAGTCAGGCTACCTCTGGCGAGCACCCCCAAAGAAATGCCACCCCACACCATGACTGACCCACCGCCAAACCGGTCATGCTGGAGGATGTTGCAGGCAGCAGAACGTTCTCCACGTCACGTCTGTCACGTGCTCAGTGTGAACCTGCTTTCATCTGTGAAGAGCACAGGGCGCCAGTGGCGAATTTGCCAATCTTGGTGTTCTCTGGCAAATGCCAAACGTCCTGCACGGTGTTGGGCTGTAAGCACAACCCCCACCTGTGGACGTCGGGCCCTCATACCACCCTCATGGAGTCTGTTTCTGACCGTTTGAGCAGACACATGCACATTTGTGGCCTGCTGGAGGTCATTTTGCAGGGCTCTGGCAGTGCTCCTCCTGCTCCTCCTTGCACAAAGGCGGAGGTAGCGGTCCTGCTGCTGGGTTGTTGCCCTCCTACGGCCTCCTCCACGTCTCCTGATGTACTGGCCTGTCTCCTGGTAGCGCCTCCATGCTCTGGACACTATGCTGACAGACACAGCAAACCTTCTTGCCACAGCTTGCATTGATGTGCCATCCTGGATGAGCTGCTCTACCTGAGCCTCTTGTGGGGGTTGTAGACTCCGTCTCATGCTACCACTAGAGTGAAAGCACCGGCAGCATTCCACCCTCCGTCTCTCTATCCCTCCCACCCCCTGTCTCTCTATCCCTCCCACCCCTCTGTCTCTGTATTCCTCCCACCCCGTCTCTCCCTCTCCCCCCCGTCTCTCCCTCTCCCCCACCCGTCTCTCCCTCTCCATCTCTCCATCCCTCCCACCCTCCGTCTCTCTATCCCTCCCACCCCCTGTCTCTGTCCCTCCCACCCTCCGTCTCTCCGTCCCTCCCACCCCCCGTCTCTCCGTCCCTCCCACCCCGTCTCTCCCTCTCCGTCTCCCCCACCCTCCGTCTCTCCCTCTCCGTCTCTCCATCCCTCCCACCCTCCGTCTCTCTATCCCTCCCACCCCCTGTCTCTGTCCCTCCCACCCTCCGTCTCTCCGTCCCTCCCACCCCCCCGTCTCTCCGTCCCTCCCACCCTCCGTCCCTCCCACCCCCGTCTCTCCCTCTCCGTCTCCCCCACCCTCCGTCCGTCCCACCCCGTCTCTCCCTCTCCGTCTCCCCCACCCCACGTCTCTCCGTCTCCCCCATCCTCCGTCTCTCAGTCCCTCCCACCCTGTCTCTCCCTCTCCCCCACCCTCCGTCTCTCCCTCTCCCCCCCTGTCTCTCTATCCCTCACACCCCCTGTCTCTCTATCCCTCCCACCTGTCTCTCTATCCCTCCCACCCCTGTCTCTCTATCCCTCCCACCCCCGTCTCTCTGTCCCTCCCACCCCCCGTCTCTCTGTCCCTCCCACCCCCCTGTCTCTCTGTCCCTCCCACCCCCCCCCGTCTCTCCCTCTCCCCCACCCGTCTCTCCCTCTCCGTCTCTCCATCCCTCCCACCCTCCGTCTCTCTATCCCTCCCACCCCCTGTCTCTGTCCCTCCCACCCTCCGTCTCTCCGTCCCTCCCACCCCCCCGTCTCTCCGTCCCTCCCACCCTCCGTCCCTCCCACCCCGTCTCTCCCTCTCCGTCTCCCCCACCCTCCGTCTCTCCCTCTCCGTCTCTCCATCCCTCCCACCCTCCGTCTCTCCGTCTCTCTATCCCTCCCACCCCCTGTCTCTATCCCTCCCACCCCCTGTCTCTGTCCCTCCCACCCTCCGTCTCTCCGTCCCTCCCACCCCCCCGTCTCTCCGTCCCTCCCACCCTCCGTCCCTCCCACCCCGTCTCTCCCTCTCCGTCTCCCCCACCCTCCGTCCGTCCCACCCCGTCTCTCCCTCTCAGTCTCCCCCACCCCACGTCTCTCCGTCTCCCCCATCCTCCGTCTCTCAGTCCCTCCCACCCTGTCTCTCCCTCTCCCCCACCCTCCGTCTCTCCCTCTCCCCCCCGTCTCTCTATCCCTCACACCCCCTGTCTCTCTATCCCTCCCACCTGTCTCTCTATCCCTCCCACCCCTGTCTCTCTATCCCTCCCACCCCCCGTCTCTCTGTCCCTCCCACCCCCCGTCTCTCTGTCCCTCCCACCCCCCGTCTCTCTGTCCCTCCCAACCCCCGTCTCTCTGTCCCTCCCACCCCCCCGTCTCTCTGTCCCTCCCACCCCCCCCGTCTCTCTGTCCCTCCCACCCCCCGTCTCTCTGTCCCTCCCACCCCCCCGTCTCTCTGTCCCTCCCACCCCCCGTCTCTCTGTCCCTCCCACCCTCCGTCTCCCCGTCTCTCCCACCCTCCATCTCTCCGTCCCTCCCACCCCCATCTCTCCGTACCTCCCACCCCCATCTCTCCGTACCTCCCACCCCCATCTCTCTGTCCCTCCCACCCCCATCTCTCCGTCCCTCCCACCCCCTCTCTCCGTTCCTCCCACCCCCTCTCTCCGTTCCTCCCACCCCCTCTCTCCGTCCCTCCCACCCCCTCTCTCCGTCCCTCCCACCCCCTCTCTCCCTCTCCGTCTCTCCCTCTCCGTCCCTCCCACCCCCTGTCTCTCTATCCCTCCCCCTGTCTCTCTATCCTTCCCACCCCCTGTCTCTCTATCCCTCCTACCCCTGTCTCTCTATCCCTCCCACCCCTGTCTCTCTATCCCCCCCACCCCCTGTCTCTCTATCCCTCCTACCCCCCGTCTCTCTATCCCTCCCACCCCCTCTCTCCGTTCCTCCCACCCCCTCTCTCCGTCCCTCCCACCCCCTCTCTCCCTCTCCGTCCCTCCCACTCTCTGTTCCTCCCACCCCCCGTCTCTCTGTCCCTCCCACCCCCCCGTCTCTCTGTCCCTCCCACCCCCCGTCTCTCTGTCCCTCCGTCTCCCCGTCTCTCCCACCCTCCATCTCTCCGTCCCTCCCACCCTCCATCTCTCCGTCCCTCCCACCCTCCATCTCTCCGTTCCTCCCACCCCCATCTCTCCGTTCCTCCCACCCCCATCTCTCCGTTCCTCCCACCCCCATCTCTCCGTTCCTCCCATCCCCATCTCTCCGTTCCTCCCACCCCCATCTCTCCGTTCCTCCCACCCCCTCTCTCCGTTCCTCCCACCCCCTCTCTCCGTCCCTCCCACCCCCTCTCTCCCTCTCCGTCCCTCCCACCCCCTCTCTCCGTTCCTCCCAGCCCCATCTCTCCGTCCCTCCCACCGCCAGTCTCTCCGTCCCTCCCACCCCCTCTCTCCCTCTCCGTTCCTCCCACCCCCATCTCTCCGTTCCTCCCACCCCCTCTCTCCGTCCCTCCCACCCCCTCTCTCCGTCCCTCCCACCCCCTCGCTCCCTCTCCGTCCCTCCCACCCCCCATCTCTTTGTCTTTATTTCTTATGGGGCTGAGTTAAGCATAAGCAAATAATTAAGTAATTGCCCTTTTGATTGAGCTCAATAGGAAATGTTTCAATTAGGCTAAAACTGCACCAGGAGGAAGTAGGCTCTTACTAAGGGAAACATTCCTTGTCATGCATCTGTCAGCCCCCAGCCCACACCACTCACACACACACACACACAGTCCCTGAGCCCACACCACGAGCCTGGCTTAATTGGATACCAGAAGAGGAAATGATGGGGAGAAAAAATGAACTTGTTTCAGACAACAACAAAAAAGAGAGTCACGGAGGGGATGGAGAGAGGGATAAGAGGGGGGATGGGGAGGGGGATAAGAGGGGGGATGGAGAGGGGGATAAGAGGGAGGGGGATGGGGAGGGGGGGATGGAGAGAGGGACAAGAGGAGGGGGGATGGGGAGGGGGGATGGAGAGAGGGATAAGAGGAGGAGGGGGGATGGAGAGAGGGATAAGAGGGGGGATGGAGAGAGGGATAAGAGGAGGGGTGGCGAGAGGGATAAGAGGGGGGGTGGGGAGGGGGATAAGAGGGGGGATGGAGAGGGGGATAAGAGGGAGGGGGATGGGGAGGGGGGGATGGAGAGAGGGACAAGAGGAGGGGGGATGGGGAGGGGGGATGGAGAGAGGGATAAGAGGAGGAGGGGGGATGGAGAGAGGGATAAGAGGGGGGATGGAGAGAGGGATAAGAGGAGGGGTGGCGAGAGGGATAAGAGGAGGGGTGGCGAGAGGGATAAGAGGAGGGGTGGAGAGGGGGATAAGAGGGAGGGGGGATGGAGAGAGGGACAAGAGGAGGGGGGATGGGGAGGGGGGATGGAGAGAGGGATAAGAGGAGGAGGGGGGATGGAGAGAGGGATAAGAGGGGGGATGGAGAGAGGGATAAGAGGAGGGGTGGCGAGAGGGATAAGAGGAGGGGTGGCGAGAGGGATAAGAGGAGGGGTGGAGAGGGGGATAAGAGGGAGGGGGATGGGGAGGGGGGATGGAGAGAGGGACAAGAGGAGGGGGGATGGAGAGAGGGATAAGAGGAGGAGGGGGGATGGCGAGATGGATAAGAGGAGGGGGGATGGAGAGAGGGATAAGAGGAGGGGGGATGGAGAGAGGGATAAGAGGAGGGGTGGCGAGAGGGATAAGAGGAGGAGGGGATGGAGAGAGGGATAAGAGGAAGGGGGATGGAGAGAGGGATAAGAAGAGGAGGAGGGGATGGAGAGAGGGATAAGAGGAGGAGGGGATGGAGAGAGGGATAAGAGGAGGAGGGGGTGGAGAGATGGATAAGAGGAGGGGATGGAGAAAGGGGTAAGAGGAGGGGATGGAGAGAGGGGGGTATGGGGAGGGGGGTGGAGAGTTATAAGGGGAGGGGGGGTGGAGAGAGGGATAAGAGGGGGGTATGGAGAGGGGGTGGGGAGAGAGGGATAAGAGGGAGGATGGAAAGAGGGATAAGAGGAGGGGGGATGGAGAGAGGGATAAGAAGGGGGATGGGGAGGGGGGATGGAGAGAGGGATAAGAGGAGGGGGTGGAGAGAGGGATAAGAGGAGGGGGTGGAGAGAGGGATATGAGGAGGGGATGGAGAGAGGGATAAGAGAGGGGATGGAGAGAGGGATAAGAGAGGGGATGGAGAGAGGGATAAGAGTGGGGGATGGAGAGAGGGATAAGAGGAGGGGTGGGGAGAGAGGGATAAGAGGGGGGATGGAGAGAGGGATAAGAAGAGGGGATGGAGAGAGGGATAAGAGGGGAGAGAGGGATAAGAGGAGGGGATGGAGAGAG
Organism: Oncorhynchus mykiss; assembly: GCF_013265735.2. NCBI lineage: Eukaryota > Metazoa > Chordata > Actinopteri > Salmoniformes > Salmonidae > Oncorhynchus > Oncorhynchus mykiss. The sequence goes on along the minus strand of NC_048583.1, from coordinate 28,036,680 downwards.
GGATAAGATGAGGGGGATGGAGAGAGGGATAAGAGGGGGGGAGGGGGGTGGAGAGAGGGATAAGAGGAGGGGATGGAGAAAGGGATAAGAGGAGGGGATGGAGAGAGGGATAAGATGAGGGGGATGGAGAGAGGGATAAGTGGGGGGTATGGAGAGAGGGATAAGAGGGGGGATGGAGAGGTATAAGAGGGGATGAGAGAGGGATAAGAGTGGGGGAGGGGGGATGGAAAGAGGGATAAGAGGGGGGATGGAGAGAGGGATAAGAGTGGGGATGGAGAGAGGGATAAGAGGGGGGATGGAGAGAGGGATAAGAGGGGGGTATGGAGAGGGGGTGGGGAGGGGGGTAGAGAGGGATAAGAGGAGGAGGGGATGGAGAGAGGGATAAGAGGAGGGGGTGGAGAGAGGGATAAGAGGAGGGGTTGGAGAGAGGGATAAGAGTGGGGGAGGGGGGATGGAGAGAGGGATAAGAGGGGGGATGGAGAGAGGGATAAGAGGAGGGGATGGAGAAAGGGATAAGAGGAGGGGATGGAGAGAAGGATAAGCAGGGGGAATGGGGAGGGGGGATGGAGAGAGGGATAAGAGGAGGGGTGGAGAGAGGGATATGAGGGGATGAGAGAGGGATAAGAGGAGGGGATGGAGAAAGGGATAAGAGGAGGGGATGGAGAGAGGGATAAGAGGGGGGATGGAGAGAGGGATAAGAGTGGGGGAGGGGGATGTAGAGAGGGATAAGAGGGGATGAGAGGAGGGGGGATGGAGAGAGGGATAAGAGGAGGGGGTGGAGAGAGGGATAAGAGGGGGGATGGAGAGAGGGATAAGAGGAGGGGGGATGGAGAGAGGGATAAAATGGTATGAGAGAGGGATAAGAGGAGGGGATGGAGAAAGGGGTAAGAGGAGGGAATGGAGAGAGGGATAACATGAGTGGAAGGGGGGTGGAGTTAGGGATAAGAGCAGAGGGGATGGGATGGGGGTGGAGAGGGATAAGAGGAGGGGGCATGGGGAGGGGGGATGGAGAGAGGGATAAGACGGGGGATGGAGAGAGGGATAAGAGGGGGGTGGAGAGAGGGATAAGAGAGGGGATGGAGAGAGGGATAAGAGGATGGGGATAGAGAGAGCGATAAGAGGAGGGGGTGGAGAGAGGGATAAGAGGAGGGGATGGAGAGAGGGATAAGAGGGGGGATGGAGAGGGATACGAGGGGGGATGGAGAGAGGGATAAGAGGAGGGGGGGATGGAGAGAGGGATAAGAGGAGGGGGGATGGAGAGAGGAATAAAATGGGATGAGAGAGGGATAAGAGGAGGGGATGGAAAAAGGGGTAAGAGGAGGGGGGTGGAGAGTTATGAGAGGAGGGGGGATGGAGAGAGGGTTAAGAGGAGGGGGGTGGAGAGGGATAAGAGGAGGAGGGGATGGAGAGAGGGATAAGAGGAAGAGGGGATTGAGAGAGGGATAAGATGAGTGGAAGGGGGGTGGAGTTAGGGATAAGAGCAGAGGGGATGGGATGGTGGGTGGAGAGGGCATGGGGAGGGGGATGGAGAGAGGGATAAGAGGAGGAGGGGCTGGAGAGAGGGATAAGAGGAGGGTGGTATGGGGAGGGGGATAAGAGGGGGGATATGGAGAGAGGGATACGAGGGGGATGGGGAGAGAGGGATAAGAGGAGGCAGGTGGAGAGGGATAAGAGGAAAAGGGGATTGAGAGAGGGATAAGAGGAGGGGGGTATTGGGAGGGGGGATGGAGAGAGGGATAAGAGGGGGGATATGGAGAGAGGGATAAGAGGGGGATGGGGAGAGAGGGATAAGAGGAGGGGATGGAGAGAGGGATAAGAGGAGGGGGGATGGGGAGAGAGGGATAAGACGAGGGGATGGATAGAGGGATAAGAGGGGGGGATGGGGAGAGAGGGATAAGAGGAGGGGATGGATAGAGGGATAAGAGGGGGGTGGGGAGAGAGGGATAAGAGGAGGGGATGGGGAGAGGGATAAGAGAGGGGATGGAGAGAGGGATAAGAGGATGGGGATAGAGAGAGGGATAAGAGGAGGGGGGATGGGGAGAGAGGGATAAGGGGGGGATTGGGAGAGAGGGATAAGGCGAGGGGGTGGAGAGTGGGATAAGAGGGGGGATGGAGAGAGGGATAAGAGTGGGGGAGGGGGGATGGAGAGAGGGATAAGAGGGGATGAGAGAGGGATAAGAGTGGGGGAGGGGGGATGGAAAGAGGGATAAGAGGGGGGATGGAGAGAGGGATAAGAGTGGGGATGGAGAGAGGGATAAGAGGGGGGATGGAGAGAGGGATAAGAGGAGGGGATGGAGAAAGGGATAAGAGGAGGGGATGGAGAGAAGGATAAGCAGGGGGAATGGGGAGGGGGGATGGAGAGAGGGATAAGAGGAGGGGTGGAGAGAGGGATATGAGGGGATGAGAGAGGGATAAGAGGAGGGGATGGAGAAAGGGATAAGAGGAGGGGATGGAGAGAGGGATAAGAGGGGGGATGGAGAGAGGGATAAGAGTGGGGGAGGGGGATGTAGAGAGGGATAAGAGGGGATGAGAGGAGGGGGGATGGAGAGAGGGATAAGAGGAGGGGGTGGAGAGAGGGATAAGAGGAGGGGGCATGGGGAGGGGGGATGGAGAGAGGGATAAGACGGGGGATGGAGAGAGGGATAAGACGGGGGATGGAGAGAGGGATAAGAGAGGGGATGGAGAGAGGGATAAGAGGATGGGGATAGAGAGAGCGATAAGAGGAGGGGGGATGGGGAGAGAGGGATAAGGGGGGGATTGGGAGAGAGGGATAAGGGGAGGATGGGGAGAGAGGGATAAGAGGGGGATGGAGAGAGATAAGAGGGGGATGGAGAGAGGGATAAGAGTGGGGGAGGGGGATGGAGAGAGGGATAAGAGGAGTGGGTGGGGAGAGAGGGATAAGAGGGGGGATGGAAAGAGGGATAAGAGGAGGGGGTGGAGAGTGGGATAAGAGGGGGGATGGAGAGAGGGATAAGAGTGGGGGAGGGGGGATGGAGAGAGGGATAAGAGGGGATGAGAGAGGGATAAGGGGAGGGGGGATGGAGAGAGGGATAAGAGGAGGGGGTGGAGAGAGGGATAAGAGGGGGGATGGAGAGAGGGATAAGAGGAGGGGGGATGGAGAGAGGGATAAAATGGGATGAGAGAGGGATAAGAGGAGGGGATGGAGAAAGGGGTAAGAGGAGGGAATGGAGAGAGGGATAACATGAGTGGAAGGGGGGTGGAGTTAGGGATAAGAGCAGAGGGGATGGGATGGGGGGTGGAGAGAGGGATAAGAGGAGGGGTTGGAGAGAGGGATAAGAGTGGGGGAGGGGGGATGGAGAGAGGGATAAGAGGGGGGATGGAGAGAGGGATAAGAGGAGGGGATGGAGAAAGGGATAAGAGGAGGGGATGGAGAGAAGGATAAGCAGGGGGAATGGGGAGGGGGGATGGAGAGAGGGATAAGAGGAGGGGTGGAGAGAGGGATATGAGGGGATGAGAGAGGGATAAGAGGAGGGGATGGAGAAAGGGATAAGAGGAGGGGATGGAGAGAGGGATAAGAGGGGGGATGGAGAGAGGGATAAGAGTGGGGGAGGGGGATGTAGAGAGGGATAAGAGGGGATGAGAGGAGGGGGGATGGAGAGAGGGATAAGAGGAGGGGGTGGAGAGAGGGATAAGAGGAGGGGGCATGGGGAGGGGGATGGAGAGAGGGATAAGACGGGGGATGGAGAGAGGGATAAGAGGGGGGTGGAGAGGGATAAGAGAGGGGATGGAGAGAGGGATAAGAGGATGGGGATAGAGAGAGCGATAAGAGGAGGGGGGATGGGGAGAGAGGGATAAGGGGGGGATTGGGAGAGAGGGATAAGGGGAGGATGGGGAGAGAGGGATAAGAGGGGGATGGAGAGAGGGATAAGAGTGGGGGAGGGGGATGGAGAGAGGGATAAGAGGAGTGGGTGGGGAGAGAGGGATAAGAGGGGGGATGGAAAGAGGGATAAGAGGAGGGGGTGGAGAGTGGGATAAGAGGGGGATGGAGAGAGGGATAAGAGTGGGGGAGGGGGGATGGAGAGAGGGATAAGAGGGGATGAGAGAGGGATAAGGGGAGGGGGGATGGAGAGAGGGATAAGAGGAGGGGGTGGAGAGAGGGATAAGAGGGGGGATGGAGAGAGGGATAAGAGGAGGGGGGATGGAGAGAGGGATAAAATGGGATGAGAGAGGGATAAGAGGAGGGGATGGAGAAAGGGGTAAGAGGAGGGAATGGAGAGAGGGATAACATGAGTGGAAGGGGGGTGGAGTTAGGGATAAGAGCAGAGGGGATGGGATGGGGGTGGAGAGAGGGATAAGAGGAGGGGGCATGGGGAGGGGGGATGGAGAGAGGGATAAGACGGGGGATGGAGAGAGGGATAAGAGGGGGTGGAGAGAGGGATAAGAGAGGGGATGGAGAGAGGGATAAGAGGATGGGGATAGAGAGAGCGATAAGAGGAGGGGGGATGGGGAGAGAGGGATAAGGGGGGGATTGGGAGAGAGGGATAAGGGGAGGATTGGGAGAGAGGGATAAGAGGGGGATGGAGAGAGGGATAAGAGGAGGGGATGGAGAGAGGGGATGGAGAGAGGGATAAGAGGATGGGGATAGAGAGAGGGATAAGAGGAGGGGGATGGGGAGAGAGGGATAAGAGGGGGAATGGAGAGAGGGATAAGAGGAGGGGATGGAGAGAGGGATAAGAGGGGATGGAGAGAGGGATAAGAGGGGGGGGTGGGGAGAGAGGGATGGATAGAGGGATAAGAGGAGTGGATGGAGAGTGGGATAAGAGGAGAGGATGGAGAGAGGGATGAGAGAGGGATAAGAGGGGGGATGGGGAGGGATAAGAGGAGGGGGTGGAGAGGGATAAGAGGGGATGGAGAGAGGGATAAGAGGGGGGATGGAAAGAGGGATAAGAGTGGGGGAGGGGGGATGGAGAGAGGGATGCGAGGGGATGGGAAAGGGATAAGAGGAGGGGATGGAGAGAGGGATAAGAGGGGTTGGGTGGGGAGGGGGGATGGAGAGAGGGATAAGAGGGGGTGGAGAGAGGGATAAGAAGAGGGGATGGAGAGAGGGATAAGAGGGTGGATGGAGAGAGGGATAAGAGTGGGGGAGGCGGGATGGAGAGAGGGATAAGAGGAGTGGGTGGGGAGAGGGGGATATGAGGGGGGATGGAGAGAGGGATAAGAGTGGGGGAGGGGGGATGGAGAGAGGGATAAGAGTGGATGAGAGAGGGATAGGAGGGGGGATGGAGAGAGGGATAAGAGGAGGGGGTGGAGAGAGGGATAAGAGGAGGGGATGGAGAGAGGGATAAGAGGGGGGATGGAGAGGGATACGAGGGGGGATGGAGAGAGGGATAAGAGGAGGGGGGGATGGAGAGAGGGATAAGAGGAGGGGGGATGGAGAGAGGGATAAAATGGGATGAGAGAGGGATAAGAGGAGGGGATGGAAAAAGGGGTAAGAGGAGGGGGGTGGAGAGTTATGAGAGGAGGGGGGATGGAGAGAGGGTTAAGAGGAGGGGGGTGGAGAGGGATAAGAGGAGGAGGGGATGGAGAGAGGGATAAGATGAGTGGAAGGGGGGTGGAGTTAGGGATAAGAGCAGAGGGGATGGGATGGTGGGTGGAGGGGGCATGGGGAGGGGGGATGGAGAGAGGGATAAGAGGAGGAGGGGCTGGAGAGAGGGATAAGAGGAGGGTGGTATGGGGAGGGGGATAAGAGGGGGGATATGGAGAGAGGGATACGAGGGGGATGGGGAGAGAGGGATAAGAGGAGGCAGGTGGAGAGGGATAAGAGGAAAAGGGGATTGAGAGAGGGATAAGAGGAGGGGGGTATTGGGAGGGGGGATGGAGAGAGGGATAAGAGGGGGGATATGGAGAGAGGGATAAGAGGGGGATGGGGAGAGAGGGATAAGAGGAGGGGATGGAGAGAGGGATAAGAGGAGGGGGGATGGGGAGAGAGGGATAAGACGAGGGGATGGATAGAGGGATAAGAGGGGGGGATGGGGAGAGAGGGATAAGAGGAGGGGATGGATAGAGGGATAAGAGGGGGGTGGGGAGAGAGGGATAAGAGGAGGGGATGGGGAGAGGGATAAGAGAGGGGATGGAGAGAGGGATAAGAGGATGGGGATAGAGAGAGGGATACGAGGAGGGGGGATGGGGAGAGAGGGATAAGGGGGGGATTGGGAGAGAGGGATAAGGGGAGGGGGTGGAGAGTGGGATAAGAGGGGGGATGGAGAGAGGGATAAGAGTGGGGGAGGGGGGATGGAGAGAGGGATAAGAGGGGATGAGAGAGGGATAAGGGGAGGGGGGATGGAGAGAGGGATAAGAGGAGGTGGTGGAGAGAGGGATAAGAGGGGGGATGGAGAGAGGGATAAGAGGAGGGGGGATGGAGAGAGGGATAAAATGGGATGAGAGAGGGATAAGAGGAGGGGATGGAGAAAGGGGTAAGAGGAGGGAATGGAGAGAGGGATAACATGAGTGGAAGGGGGGTGGAGTTAGGGATAAGAGCAGAGGGGATGGGATGGGATGGGGGGTGGAGAGGGATAAGAGGAGGGGGCATGGGGAGGGGGATAAGAGGAGGAGGGGCTGGAGAGAGGGATAAGAGGAGGGGGGTATGGGGAGGGGGGGTGGAGAGTTATAAGAGGAGGGGGGATGGAGAGAGGGATAAGAGGAGGAGGGGATGGAGAGATGAATAAGAGGAGGGTGGATGGAGAGAGGGATAAGAGGAGTGGGGGTGGAGAGGGATAAGAGGAGGAGGGGATGGAGAGAGGGATAAGAGGAAGAGGGGATTGAGAGAGGGATAAGAGGAGGGGGGTATGGGGAGGGGGGATGGAGAGAGGGATAAGAGGAGGGGATGGAGAGAGGGATAAGAGGAGGGGATGGAGAGAGGGATAAGAGGGGATATGGAGAGAGGGATAAGAGGGGGATGGGGAGAGAGGGATAAGAGGGAGGGATGGGGAGAGAGGGATAAGAGGAGGGGATGGAGAGAGGGATAAGAGGAGGGGGGATGGGGAGAGAGGGATAAGAGGGGGGTGGGGAGAGGGATAAGAGGGGGGGGTGGGGAGAGAGGGATAAGAGGGGGGGTGGGGAGAGAGGGATAAGAGGGGGGATGGAGAGAGGGATAAGAGAGGGGATGGAGAGAGGGATAAGAGGATGGGGATAGAGAGAGTGATAAGAGGAGGGGGGATGGGGAGAGAGGGATAAAGGGGGATTGGGAGAGAGGGATAAGGGGAGGATGGGGAGAGAGGGATAAGAGGGGGGATGGAGAGCGGGATAAAAGGGGATGGAGAGCGGGATAAGAGGGGGGATGGAGAGAGGGATAAGAAGGGGGATGGAGAGAGGGATAAGAGGGGGGTGGAGAGAGGGATAAGAGGGGGGGTGGGGAGAGAGCGATAAGAGGAGGGGATGGAGAGAGGGATAAGAGGGGAAGAGGTAGAGGAGGGGATAGAGAGAGGGATAAGAGGAGGAGATGGAGAGAGGGATAAGAGGAGAGGATGGAGAGAGGGATAAGAGGAGGGGATGGGGAGAGGGATAAGAGAGACAGCAAGACATGATTGCAGTAATTATAGCTATATTTAAGCAGGTGGGATGGCTCTGTCTTTGCTCTGTTCTCTTCCCAAATTGCACCTTTTTAATGGACTACGTTTTGGGGGTGGAAAGTAGTGCGCTTTGAAGGGAATATGGTGCCGTTTGAGACGCAGCCTCTCTGATATGATTTGCTGGTGATCCCTTGTCCAGATAAGACTGAGTGGTCTCGGGTGGCCCAGGCTCACCGCCTGTGAGTGAGTTTGGAATGATTTACTGAAAGGATTTGGAGGATAAATGTTTTTTCTGCACCGTCCATTGCTTCAAAATAAATAACAATGGCCTCATCCTGGGTTTGGATTTGGACTCCCATGCTAACCCAACTCCTATGCCTTAAATCCTAACGGGCCTGACGGAGGTGAATGACAGTCTAACTGGGCAGCCTTTCCCTCTGTCATCACTCTGCTGCACTGCACTGTTTCAGCAGGCACTGCAAGTTCTAGTGTGTGTGTGTGTGTGTGTGTGTGTGTGTGTGTGTGAGAGAGAGAGAGAGAAAGGGGGCTCTGGCCTGTGGTCTCTCCAGCCATGTCCCAGTGGGTAACAGTGTGTGTGAGGAGGCTCTGGCCTGTGGTCTCTCCAGCAATGTCCCAGTGGGTAACAGTGTGTGTGAGGAGGCTCTGGCCTGTTGTCTCTCCAGCCATGTCCCAGTGGGTAACAGTGTGTGTGAGGAGGCTCTGGCCTGTGGTCTCTCCAGCCATGTCCCAGTGGGTAACAGTGTGTGTGAGGAGGCTCTGGCCTGTGCTCTCTCCAGCCATGTCCCAGTGGGTAACAGTGTGTGTGAGGAGGCTCCGGCCTGTGCTCTCTCCAGCCATGTCCCTATGGGGCTCCGTGTGGTCAGGAGAGTAAACTGTGGTCTGTGTTAATAGACTTCCTGTCTCTGGCCCACCAGCTCACTCTACCTGAGCGGTTCACCTCCTCTCTCTCTCTCTCTCTCTCTCTCTCTCATTCATCTCTTCACACACTTTCTCACACAGCTGAAGGGTTAACGTAACATCTGGATTCCTCACACTCTGCCTCCTTTTCTCCTTCTCTGTCTGTCTCTCTCTCTCGCTCTCTCTCTCTCGCTCTCTCTCTCTCGCTCTCGCTCTCTCTCTCGCTCTCTCTCTCTCGCTCTCGCTCTCTCTCTCTCGCTCTCGCTCTCTCTCTCGCTCTCTCTCGCTCTCTCTCGCTCTCTCTCGCTCGCTCTCTTTCTCTCTCTCTCTCTCTCTCACTCTCTCTCTCTATCCGAGTCAGCATGAGGCAATATAGCCACAACAGGTGGAGTGGTAATTCCAATTGACAACCATGACAATCTGACCCACACTGCCCTGGACCGCCCCAGACCAACCCAGTCCTCACTGCTCCTTCCCCACCTGTCTGAGTTGAGTTAGGCCGGACACACTCTCATCCGCAGTTATAATTCAGTAGTTTGTGCATTGTGTGACAGTGTTGAGTAATGACCGCCCTGGAGTCAAGTGCCAACCTGCCCCCCCCCTCCTTCCTTGTTTCGTCCCCCCATTGCTTCCTGCCTTGCGTGCAGCCTTTGCCTGTCTGTGCTCAGGTGCATGCTGCTGAGTGGGTTGAACGGGAGGGTTGTCAGGGGAATGGTGACTGGTTTCTGCTTTAAAAAGGAAAAAAAAGTGTATTTTATGGCCTCCCGAGTGCCGCAGCGGTCTAAGGCACCGCAGTGCTAGAGGCGTCACTACAGACCCAGGTTCGATCCCGGGCTGTAACACAACCGGCTCTGATCGGGAGTCTCATAGGGCGGCGGAGGGGGAGGGGGGGGGATTTACTTGGCTCATTGCGCTCTAGCGTCTCCTTGTGGCGGGCCGTGCGCCTGCAGGCTGACCTCAGTCTTCAGGTGAACAGTGTTTCCTCCGACACATTGGTGCAGCTGGCTTCCGGGTTAAGTGGGCGGGTCATGTTTCGGAGGACACATGACTCGACCTTCGCCTCTAGAGCAGCGATGAGACGACATCGAAAGGGGGTAAAATACCCCCCAAAAAATACATGTGCATTTTATTGAAAAATACGAACCATATTCAACTATATCCTCCTCGTTTGTAGTCACTGGGTGGCAGAGTTGCTGGGTTCTCTCAGTACTCGTAGTAGTATAATGAACTATGCATTTTTATATCCAAGCAGCACACACACGGTCACTCACTTATAGGGGCACCAGTAATCATTTCATTTAGCTAGCCGACCCACCTCATTTACATTTTCCGGGGCATTTTTCATCATAAGCGTATTCTGTCATCAGTATTTTGGAAGGTAGATTGAGGGTTAGCATCGTTAGTGTTGTAGAGGAGGCCAGGGCCCGGCTCAGTGGAACACCAGGGCCATTATAGAACCCAGTAGTGTGTGTGTGTTTGTGCATGCGTGTGTGTGTGTGTTCATTTGACCCAGGAAGGCTGCACCAGGAGCTGGCAGGAACAGGAGGAGGAGGCACCCCTGCTAATGTTTTAGCCCTAAAATGAGTTCCATTCCCTGGGAAGTGGTGCGCAGAGTCAGGGATGTAATACTCATATGGAGCAGTTTATGAGGATTATGTGGTTTTATTTAGTCTACAGGGTCCAGACTCGGGACCTGGGCTCCTCTCTGCCTCGTCATCCTCTCCTCCTTCTCTCTTGCTCTCGTTATTCTCTCTCTCTCTCTCGTTATTCTCTTTCTCGTTATTCTCTCTCTTGTTATTCTCTTTCTCTCTCTCGCGCACTCTTTCTCTCTCTCGTTACTCTCTTTTTCTCTCTCTCGCTCTCTTTCTCTCGTTATTCTCTCTCGTTATTCTCTTTCTCTCTCGTTATTATCTCTCGATAGTCTCTCTCTCTTGTTATTCTCTCGTTATTCTCTGTCTCTCTCTTGTTATTATCTCTCGATATTCTCTCTTGTTATTATCTCTCGATATTCTCGTTATTATCTCTCGATATTCTCTCTCGTTATTCTCTCTCGTTATTCTCTTTCTCTCTCTCTTGTTATTATATCTCGATATTCTCTCTCTCTTGTTATTCTCTCTCATTATTCTCTTTCTCTCTCTCTCTCTCTTGTTAATATCTCTCGATATTCTCTATCTTCTTATTATCTCTCGATAATTATTATCTCTCTCTCTCTCTCTCTCGATATTCTCTTTCTCTCTATCTTCTCTCTCATTATTATCTCTCTCGATATTCTCTCTTGTTATTCTCTCTCTCTTGTTATTCTCTCGATATTATCTCTCGCAATATTCTCCCTTGTTATTCTCTCTCTCTTGTTATTCTCTCGATATTATCTCTCGCAATATTCTCTCTTGTTATTATCTGTCTCTTGATATTCTCTCTCGATATTCTCTCGTTATTATCTGTCTCTTGTTATTATCTCTCTCGATATTATCTCTTGTTATTATCTCTCTCGTTATTCTCTCTCTCGATATTCTTTCTCTTGTTATTATCTCTGGCAATATTCTCTCTCGTTATTCTCTCTCGTTATTCTCTTTCTCTCTCTCTTGTTATTATATCTCGATATTCTCTCTCTCTTGTTATTCTCTCTCATTATTCTCTTTCTCTCTCTCTCTCTCTTGTTAATATCTCTCGATATTCTCTATCTTCTTATTATCTCTCGATAATTATTATCTCTCTCTCTCTCTCTCTCGATATTCTCTTTCTCTCTATCTTCTCTCTCATTATTATCTCTCTCGATATTCTCTCTTGTTATTCTCTCTCTCTTGTTATTCTCTCGATATTATCTCTCGCAATATTCTCCCTTGTTATTCTCTCTCTCTTGTTATTCTCTCGATATTATCTCTCGCAATATTCTCTCTTGTTATTATCTGTCTCTTGATATTCTCTCTCGATATTCTCTCGTTATTATCTGTCTCTTGTTATTATCTCTCTCGATATTATCTCTTGTTATTATCTCTCTCGTTATTCTCTCTCTCGATATTCTTTCTCTTGTTATTATCTCTGGCAATATTCTCTCTCATTATTCTCTCTCTCGATCTTCTCCCTCTCTTGTTATTGTCTCTCGATATTCTCCCTCTCTTGTTATTATCTCTCGATATTCACTCTCTTGTTATTATCTCTCAATATTCATCTCTCGATATTCTCTTGTTATTATCTCTCGCAATATTCTCTTGTTTTTCTCTCTCTCTTGTTATCTCTCTCAATATTATCTCTCTCTCATTATTCTCTCTCTCGATATTCTCTCTCTCTTGTTATTATCTCTCGATATTCTCTCTCTCTCTGGTTATTATCTCTCTCGATATTCTCTCTCTCTTGTTATTATCTCTTATCTCTCGCAATATTTTCTCTCGTTATTCTCTCTCTCGATATTCTCTCTTGTTATTATCTCTCGATATTCTCTCTCTCTTGTTATTATCTCTCGTTATTCTTTCAATTCAATTTGCTTTATTAGCATGACGTAACAATGTACATATTGCCAAAGCTTATTTTCTCTTGTTATTATTTCTCGCAATATTCTCTCTCTTGTTATTATCTGTCTCTTGATATTCTCCCTCTCGATATTCTCTTGTTATTATCTGTCTCTTGTTATTATCTCTCGCAATATTCTCTCTCGATATACTCTCTTGTTATTATCTCTCGATATTCTCTCTCTTGTCAACGGGACAACAGTAACAACAATAACCAAGTGTCAAAATAATCATACATTCAACAATAACAATAAGCATACAGTAGAGGATATGTGCAGGTTGATTGGTCTGTCAGACACTGTCCCTCATTTATGGCAGGCAGCAATGTTGTGCGCTGCCAACCCACAGCACTCTGCGTCCTCCCCCAACAGGACGGGTAGCCTATCCTCATCAGAGAGGTCTTTGAAACTTTGAATAAGGATTTCAAATTTGGAAAAATGACACTCTCTTGTGTCATTGTTTTATATTTTTGACATTTTGTCAGGAAATGCAGCTCCGTCTCAGGTTCTGCTGTTGTACAGTAGTTGCACAGCCTTTCCTCTACAGGGAGCCAGGTTATCCTGTGTCTACCCTTCTCAATGGCAAGGCTGTGCTCACTGAGCCTGTACTTTGTCAAGGTTTTTCTAAGGTTTTGATCAGTAACCATGGTCAAATATTTAGCCACGGTGTACTTCTCTTTCTCTCTCTCTTGTTATTATCTCTCTCGATATTCTCTCTCGATATTCTCTCTCTTGTTATTATCTCTTATCTCTCGCAATATTCTCTCTCGTTATTCTCTCTCTCGATATTCTCTCTCTTGTTATTTTCTCTCTCCATATTCTCTCTCTTGTTATTATCTGTCTCTTGTTATTATCTCTCGATATTCTCTCTCGTTATTGTCTCTTCATATTCTCTCTCTCGATATTATCTCTCTCGATATTCTCTCTCATTATTCTCTCTCAATATTCTCTCTCGTTATCTCTTGTTATTATCTCTCGCAATAGTCTCTCTTGTTATTATCTGTCTCTTGATATTTTCTATCTCGATATTCTCTCGTTATTATCTGTCTCTTGTTATTATCTCTCTCGATATTCTCTCTTGTTATTATCTCTCTCGTTATTCTCTCTCGATATTCTCTCGTTATTATCTCTCGCAATATTCTCTCTTGTTATTATCTCTCTCTCGATATTCTCTCTCTCTTGTTATTATCTATCTCGTTATTCTCTCTTGTTATTCTCTCTCTCGTTATTATCTCTCGATATTCTCTCTCTCGTTATTCTCTCTTGTTATTCTTTCTCTTGTTATTCTTTCTCTTTACTCTCTTTCTCGATATTCTCTCTCTCGATATTCTCTCTTGTTATTCTCTCTCTTGTTATTCTTTCTCTTTACTCTCTTTCTCGATATTCTCTCTCTCTCGTTATTCTCTTTCTCTCTCTTGGTATTATCTCTCTCGATATTCTCTCTCTTGTTATTCTCTCTCGTTATTCTCTTTCTCTCTCTCTTGTTATTATCCCTCTCGATATTGACTCTTGTTATTCTCTCTCGTTAATCTCTCATTATTCTCTCTCTCGTTATTCTCTTTCTCTCTCTTGTTATTATCTCTCTCGATATTCTCTCTTGTTATTCTCTCTCTCGATATTCTCTCGCTCTTGTTATTATCTCTCGCAATGTTCTCTCTCATTATTCTCTCTCTCTCTATATTCTCTCTCTTGTTATTATCTCTCTCGATATTCTCTCTCTCGTTATTATCTCTCTCAATTTTCTCTCTTGTTATTCTCTCTCTCGATATTCTCTCTCTTGTTATTATCTGTCTCTTGTTATTATCTCTCTCGATATTCTCTCTCTTGTTATTATCTCTCTCGATATTCTCTCTCTCGTTATTATCTCTCTCAATTTTCTCTCTTGTTATTCTCTCTCTCTTGTTATTCTCTCTCTCGATATTCTCTCTTGTTATTATCTGTCTCTTGTTATTATCTCTCTCGATATTCTCTCTCGTTATTTTCTCTCGATATTCTCTCGTTATTATCTGTCTCTTGTTATTATCTCTCTCAATATTCTCTCTCTCGTTATTCTCTCTCATTATTCTCTCTCTCTCGTTATTCTCTCTCTCCCTGCCTATTCAAGTGTATTTTTTTTCCTGCTATTGGACAAACATGATGTAGGGACTGTGGTGTGGTGGTAGACTGTGTGTGCCAAGGCGGCAGGCCTCTGTGTCAGTCTCTTCTCTACTGGTTGTGACTGGCACCAGACCTGCTGTAATAGTGAGCACTACCACACACATACACCTGCAGACAGACAGGCAGCCCGTCCAGGCCTCTCTGTGTCAGTCTCTTCTAGAGGTCGACCGATTATGATTTTTCAACGCCGATACCCATACCGATTATTGGAGGACCAAAAAAGCCGATGCCGATTTTTTTTTACAACACACAATTTTTTTTATTTGTAATAATGACAATTACAACAATACTGAATGAACACTTATTTTAACTTAATATAATACATCAATCAAATCAATTTAGCCTCAAGTAAATAATGAAACATGTTCAATTTGGTTTAAATAATGCAAAAACAAAGTGTTGGAGAAGAAAGTAAAAGTGCAATATTGTAAGATGTAAGAAAGCTAACGTTTCAGTTCCTTGCTCAGAACATGAGAACATATGAAAGCTGGTGGTTCCTTTTAAGATGAGTCTTCAGTGTTCCCAGGTAAGAAGTTTTAGGTTGAAGTTATTATAGGAATTTTAGGACTATTTCCCTCTATACTATTTCCCTCTATGCTCAGTCAGATTATATGCAACGCAGGACATGCTAGATAATATCTAGTAATATCATCAACCATGTGTAGTTAACTAGTGATTATGATTGATTGTTTTTTATAAGATAAGTTTAATGCTAGCTAGTAACTTACCTTGGCTTACTGCATTCGCGTAACAGGCAAGTCTCCTTGTGTAGTGCAACGAGAGAGAGGCAGGTCGTTATTGCGTTGGACTAGTTAACTGTAATGTTGCAAGATTGGATCCCCCGAGCTGACAAGGTGAAAATCTGTCGTTCTGCCCCTGAACAAGGCAGTTAACCCACCGTTCCTAGGCCGTCATTGAAAATAAGAATGTGTTCTTAACTGACTTGCCTAGTTAAATAAAGGTGTAAAAAAAAATCGGCAAATCGCCGCCCAAAAATACCCGTTTCCGTTTAATCGGCCATTCCGATTAATCGGTCGACCTCTAGTCTCTTCTCTACTGATTGTGACTGGCAACAGGCCTGCTGTAATTAGTGAGCACTACCACCTGTGGAAGGTGGGCTGTGTAGCAAAGACTAATGTTACTCCCAGCTCGTATCAAAAATGTTAAACTCCTTTTCGATTTTTACGCCCATGAAGGTGGTTTTTACCAAGCAAAGTCCAAATGGACTGTATAAGGTGTAATGATTTACTGTGGTAAACAAAAAACCCTGTTTCTGTGTTCTAGTTTCTGTCTGTTGTGGAGATTCTGTGTTCTGTTATCTGCCTGTTGTGGAGGTTCTGTGTTCTAGCATCTGTCTGTTGTGGAGGTTCTGTGTTCTAGCATCTGTCTGTTGAGGAGGTTCTGTGTTCTAGTAGCTCTAAATACTGTTCATACTGTGGGTTTGTATCTGTCTGTGTGTGCGAGAGGCAGGCGGTGAGTGTATGTCAATCAAATGTATTTCTAAAGCCCTTTTTTCATCAGCAGATGTCACAGTGCTGTACAGAAACCCAGCCTAAAACCCCAAACAGCAAGCAATGCAGATGTCACAAAGTGCTGTACAGAAACCCAGCCTAAAACCCCAAACAGCAAAGCAATGCAGATGTCGAGGCACGGTGGCTATGTGTCTGTCTTTCCTCCCTCTTTTTCCCAGAAGGGAAAGTCTCATGTTCTCTCCTTAACTCGTCCCTGCAGAAGGTCAATTGCAACCAGTTGGCTGCCGGGCTGGTCCAAAGTAAACATTTAGAGAGAGGGGAGCGAGAGGAGGGAGGGGGCTGTACAGGCAGGTATCTGAGGCCCTGTGGCCTGCTTTGATCAGCTCACTGCTGATTTCCCCCCTTTCCTTTGACCTAGCTACTTCCTCTCTCTTTCTTCCTCTCACTTTCACTCTTCCTCTACCGCTTCTCTCTCTACCCCTCTTCCTCCTTCATGGTAGATGGTTGGTGGGCCTTGCTCCCCTCAGGATGAGGAGCTGCCAGGGCGTGCGCGCACACACACACACACACACACAGTCTCTGAGGGACCCAAGCGGCTGCAGCTCTGTCCTGTCTGTGAGATGGTCCGTCTCCTGGGCTACAGTCTCCAGGGAAACCGTCTACACGTCAGGCCCAGCTGTAGTCCGGGTAGTTTAATAGAGCTGGGGGATCACAGACAACCGCTCTGGCCCAGCGTGTGTGTGTGTGTGTGTGTGTGTGTGTGTGTGTGTGTGTGTGTGTGTGTGTGTGTGTGTGTGTGTGTGTGTGTGTGTGTGTGTGTGTGTGTGTGTGTGTGTGTGTGTGTGTGTGTGTGTGTGTGAGCCCGCCCAGCATCTGATATGTATACACTTTAAACGTAAAACCACAGAGACATCCCCCCCTAAATGTATAAGCTATACTCTGTCCGGGGTATGGTTCTCATTTGCGCTGCGCCTTCTAGATTTATGCAGGTCGAATCTGTGGCCCGTTTGTGTTGGAAAGGTGTGTGTGTGTGTCCTAGACAGATCTGTTGGTTATTTGCTGTGAAGTGTCACGCATGGTGTAGCTTGGTCAAAGGAGAGGGACAATACACACACACACACACACCCTTGAGCCTGATGGCAAGCGACTGGTTCAACTGGAGCTGGGGGAGCGGTGTGCAGAGCTCCCATCAGTCTCCATGCCTATCAGCAGGAAAAGCTCGTTAGTTAACCTCATTAGCATAATGTATTCAGGCGAGCTCACACAGGGCCACCCTCCAAGACCCTTTTGCTGGAAAGTTGAATGATTATTTTTCTGTTGAGCACCTTCCATGAATAAGATACTGGAAAAACGTAAATCCTTAAGCTTATGTATCGCAAATAAATGAGTAATGCAGAAATACAACATTTTTTTTCCACTGGCAAGAGAGGATTTGATATTGTAGCCTTTCCTGAAACACCAATACTGTCTCATCTGGACTGCAGTCCTTTACGCTTTTCTATTTTCCTGCTCGAGCTCGAGAATCCTTACCAAGGCATGAGAAAACTTGAAAGGAAAATGATTGAGGGTTTTGAGGTCTTTCTTTTCTGCGGGACTTGAGGGGTGGGGGCCTGACTGGGGGTGTGGAGGGGCAGAGGGTTCGTGAGGCAAAGGGGGGGGGGGGGGGGGGGGGTCTGGCCTGCTCTCTTTTTGTCTGGGAGGGAAAGTGGAAGCATGCAGAGAGACGGAGAGGAGAGGGCCGGGCCTCCAGGCAGCCACTCTTACTACAGGTGCTTATCGTTTACTCTGTGGTTCATCCTTGTTTTGTTTGGAGGCATCACCTTCTCTAATGGCTCTGTCCACCTTCTCTAATAGCTCTGTCCTCCTTCTCTAATGGCTCTGTCCACCTTCTCTAATGGCTCTGTCCTCCTTCTCTAATGGCTCTGTCCACCTTCTCTAATGGCTCTGTCTACCTTCTCTAATGGCTCTGTCCACCTTCTCTAATGGCTCTGTCTACCTTCTCTAATGGCTCTGTCCACCTTCTCTAATGGCTCTGTCCACCTTCTCTAATGGCTCTGTCCACCTTCTACCTCCATCAGTACCTCTGGACAACCAGGGTGTGGGATGTTCAACGTCATATAGACGTGTTCTCATGCCATCGTAAAGAAGAGTCTTGCGGCATCTATCTATGCTTGCTTGTTTTTATTGAGATGTAATGCGCGAGGGTTAAAATCCCTCCCTTTCTCGCTCTCTCTTTCTCTCACTCACTCACTCACAACAGATAGTCTCTCTCTCTCTCTCACTCACTCACTCACACACAACAGTCTCTCTCTCTCTCTCTCTCACTCACTCACTCACTCACTCACTCACTCACTCACTCACACACAACAGATAGTCTCTCTCTCTATCCCTCTCTCTCTCTCACACACACACACACACACACACACACACACACACACACACACACACACACACACACACACACAACAGATAGTCTCTCTTTCTCACACACATTTGCATACATACGGAGCCGGTGTGTTGTCCTAGTGCCGGGTGGTAGAGCAGCAGGCTGGTCGTTGTGCCTGTAAATCAGCCTCTTCCTGATGGAACTCTGATGGACAGGAAGCTAATGTGTCCCTGGTTGATCATTACAGCCAACCTCCCAGATCGCCTCCCTCCCTGCCTGCTGCAGATCCATCCTGCTGCTCCCCTCATCTACACACACACACACACACACACACACAGAGTGAGCCATCCCAGGCAGCTGCCTGCTTGAGACCAGAGCGACAGTAACAGAGACACACACATGTTGAACATAAACTGTCTGAGTTGTGTCAAGAGTTCATCTGCAACATCTGTCATAGCAGAGCAGGCACCCAAACAGCTATAGGCACCCTCACACCAGCACCACTTTCCTCTCTCTTTCTCCCTCACCCTCTATAGCCACCCTCACACCAGCACCACTTTCCTCTCTCTTTCTCTCTCACCCTCTATAGCCACCCTCACACCACCACCACTTTCCTCTCTCTTTCTCCCTCACCCTCTGTAGCCACCCTCACACCAGCACCACTTTCCTCTCTCTTTCTCTCTCACCCTCTGTAGCCACCCTCACACCATCACCACTTTCCTCTCTCTTTCTCTCTCACCCTCTCACCCCGAACTCCCCTCTCTAAATCCTCCTATCAAAGAACCTACAGTAGAAACCCTACAGTCTCCTTCACACTACTGTCATCAATCACTGCCCTCTGTGATAACCTTCATCCTCTGCCCTTCTTCCCATCCACTGCAGTCAGGTAGCAGTTCTGCTGTCACAAGCAGCATTCAGATATCTTAATAGTCACATGTACAGGGTTGCAGGTGTGATTACAGAGGACACTGAAAATCTTAGGCTGCGAGCTCCAACATGCAGGGCTAGTGAAGTAAAATAATGAAAATGGGAATACATTTTTTGGGAAAATCGCTATATACATAATAACAACTGTGGCAGTGATGAATAAATAAATGTCTATTGAGGTGGAGGCAGAGTAAAGACTGTTGAGGGGGTGGGGTGGACTAAACATAGGGAGAGCATCATTGGACAGGTTTTTCACTCCCATGTAAGGGCTGGGCGATATGGCCAACATATTATATCACCGTATATAAAAAAATATATATAAAAAATAAAATGGACAGTATGACGGGGTTTGACAGTATTTTTTGCTTTTGATTTATTAAAGTTGTACATTTGCTTTATGAGTAGTGAGTGATCCTAGGGTGCTTTATGAGTAGTGAGTGATCCTAGGGTGCTTTATGAGTAGTGAGTGATCCTAGGGTGCTTTATGAATAGTGAGTGATCCTAGGGTGCTTTATGAGTAGTGAGTGATCCTAGGGTGATTTATGAGTAGTGAGTGATCCTAGGGTGCTTTATGAGTAGTGAGTGATCCTAGAGTGCTTTATGAATAGTGAGTGATCCTAGGGTGCCTTATGAGTAGTGAGTGATCCTAGGGTGCTTTATGAGTAGTGAGTGATCCTAGGGTGATTTATGAGTAGTGAGTGATCATAGGGTGCTTTATGAATAGTGAGTGATCCTAGGGTGCCTTATGAGTAGTGAGTGATCCTAGGGTGCTTTATGAGTAGTGAGTGATCCTAGGGTGCTTTATGAGTAGTGAGTGATCCTAGAGTGCTTTATGAGTAGTGAGTGATGTACAATGTATGGAGTAAAAAGTATAGTATTTTCTTTAGGAATGTAGTGATGTAAAAGTTAGCAAAAAAAAAAAATAGTGAAGTACAGACACCAAAAAAACTACTTAAATAGTACTTGAAAGTATTTTTTTACTTAAGTACTTTACACTACTGCTCAATTGAGAACTTCCACTGCCACGTAGGACTGCATGATGTGGGCAAAAATCTAGGACTTATTTTTAACCAAATGTTGCAATTGTGATTTGACTTGCGAATTAGAGCAAAACTGTTGGAATCATGGAAATATAATGACTATTCTAGTTCTATAGTTAGAATATAATAGTGGACACTTTGAATACAGTGTTGTTTGAGATGAAAACAAATTAAAATGACAGGGAGGAAGTTATTGTGACAGGGTAGGAACCAAAGTGTTGATACATGCTTCCTTGGGGACCCTATAAGCTTTGGCTACATTGCATGTTTTCTCTTAGCTACTTCATGTAGCTAACATATTCTTGCTTTGCGTATTCCTCTTTGATTTAGAAGATACTGTTGCACAAACAACATGCTGATTTAGGTCTATACCATCACTGGTATTATCAGGCTGTATTAGCTAGCTACGTTTGCCCTTACTCAGTACATTTATTAGCTAGCTTTTAGCATTAGCGGCTAACAATTAGCGTCTCACAAGATTTAGAGCAACTTGCTAAAGACAAACTAGCTGTTTGCTGATGTAAGAAACACAAACTAACAGTGTCAGTATAGACCGCTGGTGGATGTATATGAAGAAGCAAAGTGAAAACAGTGGTTGTTGTCATCAACATTGTTGCATGTGCTGCATTGACCATGCAGACTGAGCACAAGTGTCCCGTGGTTGAGGAACATGGAAAGTGGCACGGAGAGAAAGAGCGGAGAGAGAGATGACTCAAGGAGCGAAGTAAACTACAAAAATGGACATTACACACGGCATATCGCATTTAACAAACCAAACATTCAAATACCGGTATAGAAGGTCAAGTAAAAACCCAAACCGGTCCCTGTGTCAACACCGGTGTATCATAACATACGGTTTACCGCCCAGCCCTAGTCCCATGGTCTGTTGCCCATTTCATGCAGAGTAACCTGTTCCTTCTTACATTCCTTCCACTTTGGGTTGGAACGGAAATAACCTTTTTGAAGAGCAATTTAAATCCTGACAGTTCTTTAGGTATTTTGGATTTTCTTGATAAATGACAGGATCAAACAGTGTAGTGACGAGTACATCCGTGTTTGGTTCAGTTGGAGAGAGTCCCAACACGGAGATGCTGACCCCTCAATCACGTTATGACGGAGCTGGGTCTCAACGACGTGTCGCTGAATAACATTATCCACTGCAACAGGGCCATGTTGAAGTGAACCTGAAAACACTGAAGCTGCTCAACACTGATTTTGCTCATATTGTTATTTTCATTTTTTGGGGGCCAGTGTATATGGTGCAACTTTCTCTGTGTGTGTGTGTGTGTGTGTGTGTGTGTGTGTGTGTGTGTGTGTGTGTGTGTGTGTGCAGGCCAATAGGCGGGTTTGTGGGAGCTTTTGTCTGTGGGAGGGTATTTAGATGGAGTTAGGTTTGATCTATGAAGTTAACCATGGTGCAGTATTAGTTTTCCTCACCGCGCTGAGAGAGAGACATGGCCTGAAGCCATCTGCCAAAACACCAGCCATCAAACAAGTGCCTCAGTACACACACACACACTGTACACACACTCACCGTACGTACACAAACACACTCACACACTAACCCACACCATGTCACAGAAACAGCCACTTCGTCACTCTGCCCCCCCGCCCGGGACAATTAATTACCCTGATTTAAATAATGCCTATAAATCACACGCACAACACTGAGCCCCTCTGCTGATTGCATCATTATTGCATCAAACCGCCGCCGTATGTAACATAATCACACTCTCTCATCAGGCCTAAACCACCAACGTGTACACAGAGTTGGTTTATGTAATGTTTGGAAAGAGAGATGGAGAGAACTCTTTCTTTCTCACTCCCTCTCTTTTTCTCTCTCTTTTATCTCTCTCTCTCTCTCTCTCTCTCTCTCTCTCTCTCTCTCTCTCTCTCTCGCTCTCTCTCTCTCTCTCTCTCGCTCTCTCTCTCATATGCGCTCTGTGTGTCTTGGGGAAAGTCAGAGGAAATGGCATGTTCTCTCTCTCTCTCTCTCTCTCTCTCTCTCTCTCCCTCTCCCTCTCTCTCACAGACCTAGACCACTGTTAGCAGCAAGCCCTGCTGCTGTGTTTGTATGAGGAGTGAGGTTTTTCTTTCTTCGGAGTGGTGAAACATGTTGGGACTGTGTTTGGCCAGTGATGGCTGAGTGCGTTTACACTTCAGTAATGACTTCCTGCCTCTGACTCTCACGCTGTGAGGAATCCTGCATACTACTGCATACTACTACCTAACACATTATACCTCCTACTACCACCTTATACCACCTACTAACACATTCAACCAGGCAGTTAACCCACTGTTCCTAGGCCGTCATTGAAAATAAGAATTTGTTCTTAACTGACTTGCCTAGTTAAATAAAGTTTTTTTTTAAATTTTTTTAAATAATAATAATAAAAAAATACCACCTACTACCACATTATACCTCCTACTACCACATTATACCTCCTACTACCACATAATACCACCTACTACCACATTATACCACATTATACCTCCTACTACCACATTATACCACCTACTACCACATTATACCTCCTACTACCACATTATACCTCCTACTAACACATTATACCTCCTACTACCACCTTATACCGCCTACTAACACATTATACCACCTACTAACACATTATACCTCCTACTAACACCTTATACCTCCTACTAACACCTTATACCTCCTACTACCACATTATACCACCTACTAACACATTATACCTCCTACTATCACATTATACCTCCTACCACCACCTTATACTGCCTACTAACACATTATACCTCCTACCACCACCTTATACTGCCTACTAACACATTATACCTCCTACTACCACCTTAAACCTCCGACTACCAACTTATATCTGCTACTACTACCACCTCCTACCACCTACTACCACATCCTACCACCTTATACCACCTTATACCTCCAACCACCTTATACCACCTACTAACACATTATACCTCCTACTATCACATTATACCTCCTACTACCACATTATACCTCCTACTAACACATTATACCTCCTACTACCACCTTATACCTCCTACTACCACCTTATACCTCCTACTACCACCTTATACCTCCTACTAACACATTATATCTCCTACTACCACCTTAAACCTCCGACTACCAACTTATATCTGCTACTACTACCACCTAATACAACCTCCTACTTCCACCTTATACCACCTCCCACCTTATACCACCTCATACCTCCAACCACCTTATACCACCTTCTACCACCTTATACCTCCAACCACCTTATACCACCTTCTACCTCCTCTTACCACCTTATACCACCTACAACCTTATACCTCCAACCACCTTATACCACATTTGATTGATTATACGTCTTACTGCAAGGTGGTAGTAGGAGGTAGTGGATGGTGTAAGTTGCCTCCAACTACCTCATTATACCTTCTCTACCACCTTATACCTCCTACTACCAACTTATACCTGCTACTACTACATTATACCTCCTACTACCAACTTGTGCTACCTACTACCACCTTCTACCACCTTATACCAACTTATACCTGCTACTACCACCGTATACTACCTACTACCACCTTATACCAACTTATACCTCCTACTACCACCGTATACTACCTACTACCACCTTATACCAACTTATACCTCCTACTACCACCGTATACTACCTACTACCACCTTATACCAACTTATACCTCCTACTACCACCGTATACTACCTACTACCACCTTATACCAACTTATACCTGCTACTACCACCGTATACTACCTACTACCACCTTATACCAACTTATACCTCCTACTACCACCGTATACTACCTACTACCACCTTATACCACCTTATACCTCCTACTACCACCGTATACTACCTACTACCACCTTATACCAACTTATACCTCCTACTACCACCGTATACTACCTACTACCACCTTATACCACCTTATACCTCCTACTACCACCGTATACTACCTACTACCACCTTATACCAACTTATACCTCCTACTACCACCGTATACTACCTACTACCACCTTATACCACCTTATACTTCCTACTACCACCGTATACTACCTACTACCACCTTATACCACCTTATACCTCCTACTACCACCGTATACTACCTACTACCACCTTATACCAACTTATACCTCCTACTACCACCGTATACTACCTACTACCACCTTATACCAACTTATACCTGCTACTACCACCGTATACTACCTACTACCACCTTATACCACCTTATACCTCCTACTACCACCGTATACTACCTACTACCACCTTATACCAACTTATACCTCCTACTACCACCGTATACTACCTACTACCACCTTATACCACCTTATACCTCCTACTACCACCGTATACTACCTACTACCAACTTATACCACCTTATACCTCCTACTACCACCTTATACCAACTTATACCTCCTACTACCACCGTATACTACCTACTACCACCTTATACCACCTTATACCTCCTACTACCACCGTATACTACCTACTACCACCTTATACCACCTTATACCTCCTACTACCACCGTATACTACCTACTACCACCTTATACCAACTTATACCTCCTACTACCACCGTATACTACCTACTACCACCTTATACCACCTTATACCTCCTACTACCACCGTATACTACCTACTACCACCTTATACCAACTTATACCTCCTACTACCACCGTATACTACCTACTACCACCTTATACCAACTTATACCTGCTACTACCACCGTATACTACCTACTACCACCTTATACCACCTTATACCTCCTACTACCACCGTATACTACCTACTACCAACTTATACCAACTTATACCTCCTACTACCACCGTATACTACCTACTACCACCGTATACCACCTTATACCTCCTACTACCACCGTATACTACCTACTACCACCTTATACCAACTTATACCTGCTACTACCACCGTATACTACCTACTACCACCTTATACCAACTTATACCTCCTACTACCACCGTATACTACCTACTACCAACTTATACCAACTTATACCTGCTACTACTACATTATACCACCTACTACCAACTTATACCTCCTTCTACCTCCTGTTACCAACTTATAACACCTACTACCATCTACTGCCACTTTATACTTCCTGCTTCCACCTACTGCCACCTTATATCTCCTGCTTCCACCTACTACCACCTTATACTTCCTACTACCAACTTGTACCTCCTACTACCACCTTATACCAACTTATACCTGCTACTACTACATTATACCTCCTACTACCAACTTATGCTACCTACTACCACCTTCTACCACCTTATACCAACTTATACCTGCTACTACTACATTATACCACCTACTACCAACTTATACCTCCTTCTACCTCCTGTTTCCAACTTATAACATCTACTACCACCTTATACTTCCTGCCTCCACCTACTGCCACCTTATTCTTCCTGCTTCCACCTACTGCCACCTTATACCTCCTGCTTCCACCTACTACCACCCTATACCTCCTGCTTCCACCTACTACCATCTAGGACCACCTTATACCACCTTCTACCTACTATTACCATCTAGGACCACCTTATACCACCTACTACCGTCTTATACCTCCTACTAACAAATGATACCTCCTACTACACAGCTCCTACATACCCCTATGCAGCTGGTTCACAATATCTAAGGAAGTATCAAGCCATTGTCTGCCTGAGGTAGAGTTTCTCATAATAATCTGCACACCACATTACCTACCGAGAGATTTTTCATCTATCTTCTTTGTAGCTGTTTACATACCACCACAGTCAGAGACTGGCACTAAAAAAGCATTGAATGAGCTGTATTCCGCCATAAGCAAACAAGAAAACGCTCACCCAGAGGCGGCGCTCCCAGTAGCCGGGGACTTTAATGCAGGGAAACTTAAATCAGTTTTACCAAATTTCTATCAGCATGTTAAATGTGCAACCAGAGGGAAAAAACTCTGGACCACCTTTACTCCACACACAGAGATGCATACAAAGCTCACCCTCGCCCTCCATTTGGAAAATCTGACCATAATTCCATCCTCCTGATGGAGGATGGAGCAAGCAAACATTAAAGCAGGAAGCACCAGTGACTAGATCAATAAAAAAGTGGTCAGGTGAAGCAAATGCTAAGCTACAGGACTACTACCACCTTATGCCTTGCTGCGTCTCTCCCACCCTGATTCCTGCTCCCAAACAGGCCAGCGGAAAGGAACGCTCCTCGCCTGGAAGAAAGTTTTTACTTGCAATGATCGCGATACGATGTTTTACCTTCTTTAGTTGAATGCGCTGATTTTGGGACGTCATTCTGGATAACAGTGCGTGCTGAATGACTAGAATGTAGCGTGAACACAGAGGGGAGGGACCACCCAGTCAGCTGCTTCACTGTAGCAGCCCCTCCTTGGATGTTTTCTGGACCGTAGAGATCCTATCATCTGTCAGGAATGTCCGTTGTTTCTAGCCCTCCTGCATCATTTGCATGTATCTACCTCGCAAGACACAGTTGGATATTGTAGCTTTGCTGTCGGTCTTTCCGCCATTGAGATCTGTATTGTAATGTACTGCAGGTAGGGCCCTCAGGTGGGTCCTAGGGCTGCAGTGGGCCCCTGGCCCGGGAGCTGACAGGGATGGCTTTGAATCACCCAGAGCCTCTATCATTTTTTTGGGGGGGGGGGGGGGGGGGGTCTGGTTGCATAGGCATGTCTTTTGCACGCCCTTTTTTAAACCAACCAGCCATTTAAGTCTCTCTCCACTTAGTCTATCCAAGCTGCTAAGATGATGCAGTCTGTTTTAGTGTATGTGTGCCCAGTCAGTCCAGAGACACGGAGCGCAGGCCTCCTCGGACAGCGTGTCTGAAGAGAGACAGGAGTGTTAACGGCTAATGAAAAGATTTACTGCCTTACTGAACCTCCCTTAGTGCTGTTCCCCAGCCCTAACTAACCCTAACCCTACCCGTAATCACACCCATTATCAGCTTTTATGGACTGAGTGTTTTGAGAGAAGCGGACTGAGTTATGCTCTCTTTGGCTCTTCAGTCAGGGAGGACTCTCTCTCTCTCTCTGTTTCTCATCTCTCCCTCCTTTAGTCTCCTGTAGCCCTGGTCATCCCTCTCTCCCTCCCTCCATCCATCTCTCTCCTGCTCACCCCCCCCCCCCCCCCCCCCCCTCTCTCTCTCTCCACTAGGTGACAGTAATGACACAGCTACCTCTTCTGTGGGGAGGTGGAATCATTGTCACACACACACACACGCAGGCACACACACGCTTTTGTGCTGACATTTGGACTGACACATCAGATATGGCAACAGTAGCAAGATATCGCAACAATACAAATTCAAAGGCTGGGCACTATCAAATACCAATGACAGTTTTTTTCCAGAACATTCTATGGAAGTATGAATGTGAAATGTGTGGGTTAATTACAGGCTTGTTCACATATCTTGTTGGTCTACCGTTTTGAGGTTTCTTCTATTGTTCTCTGTTAATAAGAGGGTTGTCTCGTGCAGGAATGGGCAACTGGCGGCCCCGCTTTTGAAGGCCCGCGGACCAATTTCACCCCCAAAAATAAAGAATAATACGTTTATTTTCCTTTACTCCGTCAGTCTCAACTTCATGTTGAGAGTTAGAATAGTAGAATACACAAGGTGCAATTTGTGAAATGATGTTGTGCATCAGCAGTCACTCAATTAGCCCATGTCAGCTCAATTGTTTTTAGACTGGTAAGTTAGTCTAGTCAAAACTTGTAGTAAGCATGGTCCAATTACCAACCGGGGTGGGGGGCCCATTGATCATCTACTATCATATTAAAAACGGAAAACATTTGCCTCCACCCCTGTGTCAAATTGCATGAAATGAGTTATACAATTGTCAAGCGTTCTCTATGCCCCATGGGAAAATGTGCAGAATTGCAGGAAATGAACGGGGAGGTATGTATGTGGGTACGCAGACCCACGAGCCTCTGCAGCCCCTCACCATGAGTTCTGTTTTTTTGTGTCCCCCACCCACATCCAAGTTGCCACCCCTGGTCTAGTGTCAGTGGGATACCAGTATATAATATTGTTCAAAAGCTTGAATAGTAGTGTGTGTGTGTGTGTGTGTGTGTGTGTGCTTTGTAGACAGTAGAAAATGTTAGTGAAAACGAATGTTTCGAGGACATTTATGGCAGTTTGAAAGGAGGAGTTGATAGATTGCCTCGGGCCTGCTGAGAGAGAAAGTGAGTGTGAATGTGCTGGGGATCACTCCCTCCCTCCATCTCCCCCCTTTCTCTCTTTCTCTAGAAACCCCTTTGTTAGAATACACGGAACAGCGGATGGCATTTATCATAAAGCATCCTGACAGGTGTAGTTGGAGGTCATTTGTTTAAAAGTTGTGCTGGTGAATAGGACAAGCCCGGGGGTTGGGCACGGAGGACTTCCTGTCAAACATCAGTTACAACAGGGGTTTTGCATTTAGGTTATCATCCTCCTTTTCTCCTGCTCTTCTCGCCCGCCTCCGTGCGGGCCGGTTGGCAGAGGCGCCCCTCATTTGCATCCTGATGGACGAGCTCCGAACGCTAGGCCATCCCGCGTACGCTCCAGTGGCAGAGACAATCTAACCCCCGCCACAGTGTGTCCTCTAACCTTGGTGACGGTGGCGCCTCAGTGGCAAGTGTCGCTCAGTAAGGATCACAAGACCTCTCGGCGACAGGGACAGTTTGCCACGTGTCGCTTAGCTGTCATATTCCTCATTTTGTCTGGTCGTTTTCCTCTGTCGTCATATTCATGACTGGTCTTACCTGTCATTCTCCCTGACATTCTGTCTCTCTCCGTGGTTCAGGTTAGCAGGGACCGGTGAGAAACGTGTCATGCACTCGTAACACACTTCCGTTTCGATCGATACACGTAACCGTTTTGTCACCTAACTGGTAACTGGCATGGTATGGTGTGCTCGACTGGGCATGATAGATGGAAGTAGGAGGCCGATCTCTGTCTCTTGGACGGGATGCTAGGTTCTGTCTTGTCTTGGTTAACGAGGAATTGAAGAGGAGCTTCCCAGATAGAGGAGCAGCGGAGAGGGGGAGGATGAATCATCTTCCCGTCTTATTGTCCCTCCTCCTGCTTCCCACCTCCCTCCCTCCCTCTCAGCTCATCTGATTCATAGCCGTTGACCTGAGAAACAAGAGACGCTCTGCCTCACTCTCCCTCACTCCCTCACTCTCTCTCTCCCTCCCTCCCTCCCTCCCTACCTCCCTCCCTCCCTCCCAGTGATAGTTGACACCACTCTCCTCCCAGTCCACAGAGAGACTGACAGAGGTGATAACAGATGAAGTAGCAGAACCAGTAGCAGCCAGCAGTAATAACACACACACGCACACGCACACACACGCATACACACACACAGAGTAGTCAGGGCCCGTCAAGGCACCAGGAATGCCTGTGTGTTCGCAGTGTAGGAGCAGATGCAGCGCAGGTTCAGCTCTCGACAGGGGCCCTCAATAAAATCCCCTGCTGTCATTGGAGAAGGCCCCGCTTGTTTTTGTAAGCGCCCTTTGAGCTTTCTCGAGCAGAATTAGAGACAGTTCAGAGAGTTGACTGGTGTGTGTGTGTGTGTGTGTGTGTGTGTGTGTGTGTGTGTGTGTGTGTGTGTGTGTGTGTGTGTGTGTGTGTGTGTGTGTGTGTGTGTGTGTTTAACTGGGAGAGATGTTGCGCTGACGGGAAGCGTGATTGGGGGGCATTTTAGTCATTAATAGCTGTATCCTCCATGTGTTCTTCTCTTTTTCTACCTCTGTCTCTGTCTCTCTCTGTCTCTCTGTGTCTCTCTCTGTCTCTCTCTGTCTCTGTCTCTCTCTCTCTCTCTCTCTCTCTCTCTCTGTGTCTCTCTCTGTTTCTCTCTGTCTCTCTCTGTCTCTCTCTGTCTCTCTCTGTCTCTCTCTCTCTCTCTGTCTCTGTCTGTCTCTCTCTCTGTCTCTCTCTCTCTCTCTGTCTCTCTCTGTCTCTCTGTCTCTCTCTGTCTCTGTCTCTCTGTCTCTCTCTCTGTCTCTCTCTCTCTCTGTCTCTCTCTGTCTCTCTCTGTCTCTCTCTCTGTCTCTCTGTCTCTCTCTCTGTCTCTCTCTCTGTCTCTCTGTCTCTCTCTCTGTCTCTCTGTCTCTGTCTCTCTGTCTCTCTCTCTGTCTCTCTCTCTGTCTCTCTGTCTCTCTCTCTGTCTCTCTCTCCGTCTCTCTGTCTGACTCTCTGTCTGACTCTCAATCCAATTCAAGGGGCTTTATTGGCATGGGAAACATGTGTTAACATTGCCAAAGCAAGTGAGGTAGATAATATACAAAAGTGAAATAAACAATAAAAGTATGTCTCTCTCTCCGTCTCTCTCTCCGTCTCTCTCTCTCTGTCTGTCTCTGTCTCTCTCTGTCTCTCTCTCTCTGTCTCTCTGTCTCTGTCTCTCTCTCCTTCTCTTTCTCTCTGTCTGTTTCTGTCTCGGTCTCTCTCTCTCTCTGTCTCTCTCTCTCTCTCTCTCTCTCTGTCTCCCTCTCTGTCTCTCTCGCTCTGTCTCTCTCTCCGTCTCTCTCTGTCTCTCTCTGTCACTCTCTCTGTCTCTGTCTCTCTGTCTCTGTCTCTCTCTGTCTCTCTGGCTCTGTCTCTCTCTCTCTGTCTCTCTTTCTATCTCTCTCTCTTTCTCTCTCTCTGTCTCTCCGTCTCTCTGTCTCTCTCCGTCTCTCTGTCTCTCTCTCTGTCTCTCTCTCTCCATCTCTGTCTCTCTCTCCGTCTCTCAATTCAGTTTGCTTTATTGGCATGACATAACAATGTACTTGTTGCCAAAACTTACTTTGGATATTTACAATATGAAAATAATAAGAATCAAAATTGTCAACGGGACAACAGTAACAACAATAACCAAGGGACAAAATAACCAACACATTGAACAATAACAATAAGCATACAGTATAGTACATGTGCAGGTTGATTGGTCTGTCAGACATTGTCCCTCAACTTATGGCAGGCAGCAATGTAGTGCGCTGCCAACCCACAGCTCTCTGCGTCCTCCCCCAACAGGACGGGTATTCTATCCTCATCAGAGAGGTCTTTGAAACCTTGAATAAGGGTTTCACAAATTTGGAGGAATGACACTCTAATTGTTTTGTATTTGTGACATTTTGTCAGGAAATGCAGCTCCGTCTCAGGTTCTGCTGTTGTGCAGTGGTTACACAGCCTTTCCTCTACAGGGAGCCAGGTTCCATCTCTCCCCCTCTCTCTCTCTCTGTCTATATCTCTCCTATTCATTATAGCTCTCTCTCTCTGTATGTGTGGTGTTTTTGGGGCTGTAGCTCTTTCCTTTCCCAGATGGTCCTGAATAAACCATTAGACAAACTCTCTTTTTTTTATATATGTAAATTCCTTCATAATCAGGACCTTAACGTCCGTATTTGTTTAAGGGGGTTGAAGGTTTATTTCCCCAACTGGTTCTACTTCTTATTTTCTCTCTCTTCCTCAAATACTCTGGGAACAGAATGATAAATGATAAATAGGACGCAGCCTTTATCATTCTGTTCTCAGGGTAGGTTCACTTGGGACGCATACCTAGACTCCCTGACATGAGAGGAGCTCTGAAATGAGGAATCATAAATCACTGATATTAATGGCCGCCTGTTTTTGCATTAATTAACTTTCTTTCCTCTGCTTAAAGCCTTTAATTGCATTTTAATATCCGCCAGTGTATGTGTACTTTACTCGTGAAATTCCAATGTTTCTGCCATATTTCCTCCTCCCCTCGAGCCCAAATGAGGTGATTATTGTCGCGTCCCAAATGGCACCCTCCTCCCTATGTAGTGCACTACTTTTTGGCCAAACCCTATTGGGCCCTGTTTTAAAAAAAATATTTTATGTAAAAGTAGTACGCTATATAGGGATTAGGATGCCATTTGGGATATAGAATGTGTTTAATGGGTTGGTCTGTGCCCACTTTGGTTTGAAAAAGGTTTAAATTCCCAATTTCACTTTAATAGGATTACATTTGAATGGGCGAGTCTGCTGTTTGCTGTAAAAACAGAGTTGATTCTCTCAAGGCACCATTTCAGCGTTAAAGTGTTGGCCTGCTGCTATAAGTAATACGTCGTAGTTTATTGGTCCAGCCCCGATACAGTCGCGTGTGAATTTAGGTCCCCCTATGTTTTATGTTGAATTATATTCTCCATCTCCCATTCGGACCGACTCATTCATCTACATGCCTAATGTACAGTATGTGCTTGGAGGCTATGCTGTGTAGGTGGGTGTTGAGCCGGCTTGTTACAAATGATTCACCCATACCAAAATATACGTATGTACTACTGTAAGGAGCTGTGAATAGAAGCGTCCGTTGCTTTTATTCATTGAGACAGTCATGTTAAATCATGTGTTAAGTTTATAAAAGTTTGTCGCACAAACATACTTCCATTTTCTTCATCAGCGGGTCAAAAGTACTTGGATACTTGCTCCTTGGTGTGCCCCTGAATCTTTAGTGTACCACGGTACTGCAGGGACTAACCCGGGAACAGTAGTCCAGTTCTGGCTGGGACCGGTGCATACATACTCTTCAACCGGTTCTTTCCGTCCTGACAGTAATGGAACCTGAATGTCGTCTCTGCGTGTTGATGGATTATCTGCTTTGTTCCACTTGGATGACAAATGGAGGAGTGTTGGCGCTGTGTTTGTTTTGCATTGTAACTCTGATGCGTTGTGAAACAGAGTCACATTCAGCCGTCAGCTACGGGTTCAACTGAAGGGTTTCGTCGGGGCATATCGTATCAGAGAGCTGAACTAAAAGTGCCTGGGAGTGCGTCTCTGTAGCAATTTAGAGTCTTCTCTTGGGAGTCGATGTGCCGTGACCGTAGGCCATGTATGGCTGATGTCCTAAATGATATGGCCAGTAGCTCACTGCCATTGCTGTCCCAGAGAAATGGCACCGTAGGTAAGGCCGTATCAAATACGATATCGAATAATTACTAGATACGAATCATCTAGGAATGAATTGAGTATTTGTAGAGCCTAATGCACACAGTGCGTGTCACTTTCACAGGGGAATTCCAACTTCCTGTGACTTTTTCTCTCTGACTACTAGGAATTGTGACTCCTGTCCGTCTCTGTGATTGATGACACCTGTGCGGTCACGTTGAGCAATCGCTCCCTGGCACAGCGCTGTTTTCCTTTCTCACTTCTGCGTGGGAGCGAACTGCGTGGCTCCCTGAGCCAAAACCAACTCGGATCAGTATCTCATCTGCGAGATGTATGATCAACTTTTTTTCCTGTAAGAAAAGTTATCAGACTAGGTGGAATGTTGAAGGGACGGGCTGCCCGTGTCGGTGCTTGTTAAAGCTATAGGACACAGTGGTTGCCTCTAGCCTGGTATTCTACCCTGGACAAATAGAATGCGTTCTAATCATGTATTTCTATGGTCTACCCCATGGTTATATAAAGTAGGCAGATCTATTCTATTCAATTCTATTGGACCGTTCTTTAGCACAGGCCTACAATCCAGAGTCACTCTGACTACTGAGTCCTGCCCGTAGCCAAAATCCCATGCGTGTTAAACACTGGCACACGATGGAAACAGCTGGCGATAGAAATCGGCATTCAATCAAAATAAGCACGATTTTCACCCGTGAAATCCGTGTCGTTTTTTGAAATCATAGCCACTAAGTATTTTTTATTTTTTTGGTCAAGTAACACTGAAATTTAACACAGAGCCGGTTTTTGGTGAAGTAGAGTATCAATACAGTATCTGATTGTGTAACGTGGCTGTGTTCCAGGCAGAGCTGCCGCTCTCTCTCGGTGTGTGTGCGTGCGTTTGTGTCTACATGTTTTTTCCTACCTTATCAGGACCTCAATGTCATAACAAATCACCCAAATGTCCTAACGAGGTAGTACAGTACGTGTCAACTTTTTAGAAAAGTTGATGTCCTGAAATGGTTCAAATGCTATTTGTAAACTTAATGTTTGGGTTGAGGTTTTAGGGGTTAGGGGGGAAAAAAATACAAATTTTTTGTGCAGGCGCTGGAGCCCTGGTTGACAGGACCTGTCAGTGCCGTTTTGACACCGGAGACAAAATAAACGGTAAATAATGGGATCCACCAACATTTCAACCAGTGTAGTGGAACAGAGCTAGAAAACCCAACCAGATGGCAGGTCACTGTTGGTGTTACATCAGTACAACTATTCTACGCCAGCGGTAGGAGCTCTCTGCTGTTCTCACTGAAAGATGAGCAGACGTGCCAACCCAAGACAATATCATGCTTTTATCCAAAGGGACAAGTTCTTCTCATCTTCAGTATGTGCGTACATTTTAGTATGTGTATATGATCGCTGGGGGAATTGAACCTACAGCCCTGGCATTGCCAGCACCACACAGGAAAACCTTAACGCCCAGTTGTTGTTTCAGCTCCTCATTCGCCTGCTATCATCAGTCTGTCCCTGTGGTTGCTCTTCCCACAATTCAACCAAACTCTCTGAAGAAGACGAGTGAAGGCCCTCCTGCTCCACACGGCACCAGTGCGTCATGGGGGTTTCCTTTCAGCTGTCAGCACATGCTACTGTTTAATCGGGCCAGCATCAGCACCGAGACCCCTCACACACTCCAGGGTACCCTTCACACACTTCTACCGTTCCTCCCTCCACGTTCACACCACCCTCACACTCATCAGCCGTGGAGAGGAACAACCGCAGGATGAAATGAAACGAAACACGGACTGATCAGTGCTGGTATGTAGTGTTGAGGCGGTGCTCAAGGAATGTTCTACTGTAGTCCGGGCACCAGTCTGTTCAGCTAACATGCCACTCCCTTGTGCTCTGTGTCGTGTTTAGCTGGACAGGAGTGGCAAGGAGTGGAATGAACTCTCACCAGACTGGTAACCAGACTAGTTCTACATAGGAGCTGGGTCAGATCTGGTTTGGTTGAGGTTGGAGTTGTTAGCGTTCTGTCAGGCTCGTTGTCAGTCTTTTTTTGTCCCGGTTACCATCTTGCGTCTCAGGCATCGCATCGAGCTGAGTAGTCCGATAACTACACACAGCTAACCCACATCAGCCAGACAGCCTACAGTTTATAGTAGTCAGGCCTACTCTGCGGTGCGTCTCTGTAGCAATTAGAGTCTTCTCTTGGGAGTCAATGTGCCGTAACCATTGACCATGAATGGCTGATGTCCTAAATGATATGGCCAGTAACTCACTGCTGTTGCTGTCCCAGAGAAATGGCACCGTAAGTAAGACCATATCAAAGGCCAAAATCTATTTTAATCTGCTTCCGTTGGAAACATACAAGTTTTAGTGGAGGCCTTCACTCTGAGACCGTTGTTGGCCTCATGCATATAGGAACACTATTTCTCCCTGTGTCCCTCTGTCTCTGTCTCTCTCACTCAGCTCTGTTTTCTCTATTTTCCAGAACTGAAACTATGAGAGAGAAAACATGCCTTAGCTTAGTCCATGAGAATGTGATCTCCAGTCTGCTCCAGTCCCCCTGAGCTACACGGGCAGTCAATGATGAATTAACGATAAACCTTCTCCTAATGTTGTTGTGTGTCTGACTTGGGATGCGTTCCAAATGGCACCTTATTCCCTTGGGCTCTGATCAAAATAGTGCGCTAAGTAGGGAATAGGGTGGCATTTGGGATGCAGTCTAGGCGTGGACTTGTTCGGACCGGGTGTGTGGAGACATGGAGGAATCTATTGCGTTGTTGTTTTGTTCGTTCATTTCTCTGTTTGGTTTCCTCTACTGTGGATCCTAATGCTGTGTGTGTGTGTGTAGGAATAGAAGAACGTCTTGTTCTTTCCCAGCAGTCCTCTGTTTGAAAAGGCTTAGTGTGCAGGCAGACAGACAGGTTGGGGTTTGAAAAGGCTTAGTGTGCAGGCAGACAGATAGGTTGGGATTTGAAAAGGCTTAGTGTGCAGGCAGACAGACAGGTTGGGGTTTGAAAAGGCTTAGTGTGCAGGCAGACAGATAGGTTGGGGTTTGAAAAGGCTTAGTGTGCAGGCAGACAGACAGGTTGGGGTTTGAAAAGGCTTAGTGTACAGGCAGACAGGTAGGGGTTTGAAAAGGCTTAGTGTGCAGGCAAACAGACAGGTTGGGGTTTGAAAAGGCTTAGTGTGCAGACAGACAGGTTGGGGTTTGAAAAGGCTTAGTGTGCAGACAGTCAGGTTGGGGTTTGAAATGGCTTAGTGTGCAGACAGACAGGTTGGGGTTTGAAAAGGCTTAGTGTGCAGGCAGACAGACAGGTTGGTGTTTGAAAAGGCTTAGTGTGCAGGCAGACATACAGGTTGGGGTTTGAAAAGGCTTAGTGTGCAGACAGACAGACAGGTTGGGGTTTGAAAAGGCTTAGTGTGCAGACAGACAGGTTGGGGTTTGAAAAGGCTTAGTGTGCAGGCAGACAGGTTGGGGTTTGAAAAGGCTTAGTATGCAGGCAGACCGGTTGGGGTTTGAAAAGGCTTAGTGTGCAGGCAGACAGGTTGGGGTTTGAAAAGGCGTAGTGTGCAGGCAGACAGGTTGGGGTTTGAAAAGGCTTAGTGTGCAGGCAGACCGGTTGGGGTTTGAAAAGGCTTAGTGTGCAGGCAGACTGATAGGTTGGGGTTTGAAAAGGCTTAGTGTGCAGACAGACAGGTTGGGGTTTGAAAAGGCTTAGTGTGCAGGCAGACAGACAGGTTGGGGTTTGAAAAGGCTTAGTGTGCAGGCAGACAGATAGGTTGGGATTTGAAAAGGCTTAGTGTGCAGGCAGACAGACAGGTTGGGGTTTGAAAAGGCTTAGTGTGCAGGCAGACAGATAGGTTGGGGTTTGAAAAGGCTTAGTGTGCAGGCAGACAGACAGGTTGGGGTTTGAAAAGGCTTAGTGTACAGGCAGACAGGTAGGGGTTTGAAAA
This sequence comes from Oncorhynchus mykiss, assembly GCF_013265735.2. Lineage (NCBI taxonomy): Eukaryota > Metazoa > Chordata > Actinopteri > Salmoniformes > Salmonidae > Oncorhynchus > Oncorhynchus mykiss. Next base: position 27,999,912 of record NC_048583.1, on the reverse strand, counting down.
GGCTTAGTGTGCAGGCAAACAGACAGGTTGGGGTTTGAAAAGGCTTAGTGTGCCGAGAGACAGGTTGGGGTTTGAAAAGGCTTAGTGTGCAGACAGTCAGGTTGGGGTTTGAAATGGCTTAGTGTGCAGACAGACAGGTTGGGGTTTGAAAAGGCTTTGTGTGCAGGCAGACAGACAGGTTGGTGTTTGAAAAGGCTTAGTGTGCAGGCAGACATACAGGTTGGGGTTTGAAAAGGCTTAGTGTGCAGACAGACAGACAGGTTGGGGTTTGAAAAGGCTTAGTGTGCAGACAGACAGGTTGGGGTTTGAAAAGGCTTAGTGTGCAGACAGACAGGTTGGGGTTTGAAAAGGCTTAGTGTGCAGGCAGACAGGTTGGGGTTTGAAAAGGCTTAGTATGCAGGCAGACAGGTTGGGGTTTGAAAAGGCTTAGTGTGCAGGCAGACAGGTTGGGGTTTGAAAAGGCGTAGTGTGCAGGCAGACAGGTTGGGGTTTGAAAAGGCTTAGTGTGCAGGCAGACAGACAGGTTGGGGTTTGAAAAGGCTTAGTGTGCAGACAGACAGACAGACAGGTTGGGGTTTGAAAAGGCTTAGTGTGCAGACAGACAGACAGGTTGGGGTTTGAAAAGGCTTAGTGTGCAGAAAGACAGACAGGTTGGGGTTTGAAAAGGCTTAGTGTGCAGACAGACAGACAGGTTGGGGTTTGAAAAGGCTTAGTGTGCAGACAGACAGACAGGTTGGGGTTTGAAAAGGCTTAGTGTGCAGGCAGACATACAGGTTGGGGTTTGAAAAGGCTTAGTGTGCAGACAGACAGACAGGTTGGGGTTTGAAAAGGCTTAGTGTGCAGACAGACAGGTTGGGGTTTGAAAAGGCTTAGTGTGCAGACAGACAGGTTGTGGTTTGAAAAGGCTTAGTGTGCAGACAGACAGGTTGGGGTTTGAAAAGGCTTAGTGTGCAGGCAGACAGGTTGGGGTTTGAAAAGGCTTAGTGTGCAGGCAGACAGGTTGGGGTTTGAAAAGGCTTAGTGTGCAGGCATACAGGTTGGGGTTTGAAAAGGCTTAGTGTGCAGACACACAGGTTGGGGTTTGAAAAGTCTTAGTGTGCAGGCAGACAGGTTGGGGTTTGAAAAGGCTTAGTGTGCAGACAGACAGGTTGGGGTTTGAAAAGGCTTAGTGTGCAGGCAGACAGGTTGGGGGTTGAAAAGGCTTAGTGTGCAGGCAGACAGGTTGGGGTTTGAAAAGGCTTAGTGTGCAGACAGACAGGTTGGGGTTTGAAAAGGTTTAGTGTGCAGGCAGACAGGTTGGGTGTTGAAAAGGCTTAGTGTGCAGGCAGACAGGTTGGGGTTTGAAAAGGCTTAGTGTGCAGGCAGACAGGTTGGGGTTTGAAAAGGCTTAGTGTGCAGGCAGACAGGTTGGGGTTTGAAAAGGCTTAGTGTGCAGGCAGACAGGTTGGGGTTTGAAAAGGCTTAGTGTGCAGGCAGACAGGTTGGGGTTTGAAAAGGCTTAGTGTGCAGACAGACAGCTTGGGGTTTGAAAAGGCTTAGTGTGCAGACAGACAGGTTGGGGTTTGAAAAGGCTTAGTCTGCAGACAGACAGGTTGGGGTTTGAAAAGGCTTAGTGTGCAGGCAGACAGACAGGTTGGTGTTTGAAAAGGCTTACTGTGCAGGCAGACATACAGGTTGGGGTTTGAAAAGGCTTAGTGTGCAGACAGACAGGTTGGGGTTTGAAAAGGCTTAGTGTGCAGGCAGACAGGTTGGGGGTTGAAAAGGCTTAGTGTGCAGGCAGACAGGTTGGGGTTTGAAAAGGCTTAGTGTGCAGGCAGACAGGTTGGGGTTTGAAAAGGCTTAGTGTGCAGGCAGACAGGTTGGGGTTTGAAAAGGCTTAGTGTGCAGGCAGACAGGTTGGGGTTTGAAAAGGCTTAGTGTGCAGGCAGACAGGTTGGGGTTTGAAAAGGCTTAGTGTGCAGACAGACAGGTTGGGGTTTGAAAAGGCTTAGTGTGCAGACAGACAGGTTGGGGTTTGAAAAGGCTTAGTCTGCAGACAGACAGGTTGGGGTTTGAAAAGGCTTAGTGTGCAGGCCGACAGACAGGTTGGTGTTTGAAAAGGCTTACTGTGCAGGCAGACAGACAGGTTGGGGTTTGAAAAGGCTTAGTGTGCAGACAGACAGACAGGTTGGGGTTTGAAAAGGCTTAGTGTGCAGACAGACAGGTTGGGGTTTGAAAAGGCTTAGTGTGCAGGCAGACAGGTTGGGGTTTGAAAAGGCTTAGTGTGCAGGCAGACAGGTTGGGGTTTGAAAAGGCTTAGTGTGCAGTCAGACAGGTTGGGGTTTGAAAAGGCTTAGTGTGCAGACAGACAGGTTGGGGTTTGAAAAGGCTTTGTGTGCAGGCAGACAGGTTGGGGTTTGAAAAGGCTTAGTGTGCAGGCAGACAGGTTGGGGTTTGAAAAGGCTTAGTGTGCAGGCAGACAGGTTGGGGTTTGAAAAGGCTTAGTGTGCAGACAGACAGGTTGGGGTTTGAAAAGGCTTAGTGTGCAGGCAGACAGGTTGGGGTTTGAAAAGGCTTAGTGTGCAGACAGACAGGTTGGGGTTTGAAAAGGCTTAGTGTGCAGGCAGACAGGTTGGGGTTTGAAAAGGCTTAGTGTGCAGGCAGACAGGTTGGGGTTTGAAAAGGCTTAGTGTGCAGGCAGACAGGTTGGGGTTTGAAAAGGCTTAGTGTGCAGACAGACAGGTTGGGGTTTGAAAAGGCTTAGTGTGCAGGCAGACAGGTTGGGGTTTGAAAAGGCTTAGTGTGCAGGCATACAGGTTGGGGTTTGAAAAGGCTTAGTGTGCAGACACACAGGTTGGGGTTTGAAAAGTCTTAGTGTGCAGGCAGACAGGTTGGGTTTTGAAAAGGCTTAGTGTGCAGACAGACAGGTTGGGGTTTGAAAAGGCTTAGTGTGCAGGCAGACAGGTTGGGGGTTGAAAAGGCTTAGTGTGCAGGCAGACATGTTGGGGTTTGAAAAGGCTTAGTGTGCAGACAGACAGGTTGGGGTTTGAAAAGGCTTAGTGTGCAGGCAGACAGGTTGGGGGTTGAAAAGGCTTAGTGTGCAGGCAGACAGGTTGGGGTTTGAAAAGGCTTAGTGTGCAGACAGACAGGTTGGGGTTTGAAAAGGCTTAGTGTGCAGACAGACAGGTTGGGGTTTGAAAAGGCTTAGTGTGCAGGCAGACAGGTTGGGGGTTGAAAAGGCTTAGTGTGCAGGCAGACAGGTTGGGGTTTGAAAAGGCTTAGTGTGCAGACAGACAGGTTGGGGTTTGAAAAGGTTTAGTGTGCAGGCAGACAGGTTGGGGTTTGAAAAGGTTTAGTGTGCAGGCAGACAGGTTGGGGTTTGAAAAGGCTTAGTGTGCAGGCAGACAGGTAGGGGTTTGGAGTGTTTGAGCGTCACGTCATCAGGTTACCTGGAGGAGAGTAGATCCAGGGGCTCGTAGTAACAGCAATCTTTGGCAAAATGTCTGGGACTGAGAGTAAGATCCATTCATGTGACTAGAGGATTATTAAGGTCAAATGTTTACGGTAGTAACCGATAATGACCTTTTTTTCCAGTTTGAATTCATATCAACGACGGGAGGCTCTGACCTACCTAGACAGTTCTACCAACGCATAGCTAGTGCCCATATTAAGATGCTCTCTCTCTGTGGTATTTCTCTCTCGTGATAATTGGCTTCCTGGAAAAACCCCAAGGAGACACTCTGTTGTTTATAGACAATATATTTAATGGAGCTTAATTAGAATGAAGCCGTGTTGCAGAGCAGCTGTGTACACACCGAGGGAATCTGCGAGGGGAAACCATTCAACACAATAGCAGACTTAAGAGCGAGAAATGCAGTGAGAACGACGAATCTGACTTTATAATGGCTGATTGAGGTGGAATGTCTCCAGTGTTGGAGTGCAATGGGTTGTTTTGTTTTTTTAAACACAGATGTACTTCATTATACTGTGTGTGTCTCGTTCACAGACAGAATATTACCATTTGGCTCTGGGTGCTGAGATAAGTATGCGTGTTGGACTGGGACCACGAGGCCCTCACTGATCAACAGGCTCTACATTGATGATCCAACAACCCACGGATGTTTGGTGACTTGAGCCCATCATCACTAGCCTGGTACTATCACAATCACAATAGGATTATAGTCCCTTAGCGCCTGTTTGGGGGGGGGGGGGGGGTCACTCACCAGTCACCGCTGCCTTCCTCGTCACTACCGAGAAGGCTTACCACACCCTTGACAGTCTGGCGGTAAATAATATGAGTGGTGTGATGATTCATGTGGCTCTAACCCACCGTGTTTGGTCTGTGGGGTGGTACCAATGATTATTGGGTGGTACGGAGGTTGGCTGGCTGACTGGGTAATGATGAAGTGAAAAATGTGACAGAAATCGGTTGCCGTTCGTAGTTTGGTTCATCATTGTGTCTCTTACTTTTTACGATGTTCGCCAGCAAAGAAGCCCTCCGTTTGCCAAACAAATTCCGGTAAATGGAGAGCAATATTGTGATGAGTTCTACTTTCGTTTCTCTCCAGGTCTGGTGGAGATTCTGTTGATGCACCCTCTAGATGTGGTGAAGACCAGGTACGTCGCCCTATAAAACACACACACACACACACTTTTAACCTAAATCCAATGGCTGGATGGCAGCATTCGCACAAAACTGAAAGCGCGATCCACCGCATTAACCCATGGAAAGAGTTCTGGATATATGGCTGAATTACAAACAATGTAGTTATTCCTTCAGCAAGGCAATCAAACAAGCGAAATCCCAGTACAGGGACAAGGTGGAGTCGCAATTCAACGGCTCAGACACGAGACGGATGTGGCAGGGTCTACAGGAAATCACTACAGAAAGAAAAGTCACGTCACGGACACCGACGTCACGCTTCCAGACAAACTAAACACCTTCTTTGCCCGCTTTGAGGATAATACAGTGCCACCATCGCGGGCTTACTAACAAAGACTGCGCTCCCCTTCTCCGTGGCCGACGTGAGTAAAACATTTAAACGTGTTAACCCTCGCAAGGCTGCTGGCCCAGACAGCATCCCTAGCCACGTCTTCAGAGGATGCGCAGACCAGCTGGCTGGTGTGTTTACGGACATATTCAATCGCTCACTATCCCAGTCTGTTGTCCCCACATACTTCAAGATGGCTACCATTGTTCCTGTACCCAAGAAGGCAAAGATAAATCCCTGCCGCCCCGTAGCACTCACTCCTATCACCATGAAGTGCTTTGAGAGACTAGTTAACGGGATCGATATGACAACAGCCAGTGAAAGTGCAGGGCGCCAAATTCAAAACAACATAAATATCATAATTAAAATTCCTCAAACATACATGTATCATATACCGTTTTAAAGGTAATCTTGTTGTTAATCCCACCACAGTGTCCGATTTCAAATAGGCTTTACGGCGAAAGCACCACAAACGATTATGTTAGGTCACCACCAACTCACAGAAAAACACAGCCATTTTTCCAGCCAAAGAGAGTCACAAAAAGCACAAATAGAATCACTAACCTTTGATGATCTTCATCAAATGACACTTATAGGACTTCATGTTACACAATACATGTATGCTTTGTTTGATAAAGTTCATATTTATATCAAAAAGTCTGAGTTTACATTGGTGCGTTACATTCACTAGTTCCAAAAACATCCAGTGATTTTGCATAGCCACATGAATTCAACAGAAATACTCATCATAAATGTAGATGAAAATACAAGTTATACACATGGAATTATAGATAAACCTCTCCTTAATGCATTTTTTTTTAAACTACGGAAAAAGCAAACCATGCAATAATCTTAGACGGCGCTCAGAAAAAAAGAAGATTATCCGCCATGTTGGAGTCAACAGAAATCAGAAATGACTTTATAAATATTCCCTTACCTTTGATGATCTTCATCAGAATGCACTCCCAGGAATCCTAGTTCCACAATAAATGCTTGATTTGTTCGATAATGTCCATTATTTATGTCCAAGTAGCTACTTTTGTTAGGGCTTAGGTATGCAAATCCAAACCACTCGTGCAGGTCCAGCATAACGTCGGACAAAAACTTCACAAAGTTATATTACAGGTCTTAGAAACATTTCAAACTAAGTATAGAATCAATCTTTTTTATCATAAATCTTCAATAACGTTCCAACCGGAGAATTGCTTTGTCTGTAGAGAAGCAATGGAACGCAGGTCGCTATCATGTGAATTGCGAGTGACCAGCCCTTGGCTCTCTGCCAGACACCTGGCTCATTCAGCTCCCTTTCAGCCCCACAACACAGTAGAAGCCTCATTCAAGTTTCTAAAGACGGTTGACATCTAGTGGAAGCCCTAGGAAGTACAACTTCATCCATATCCCACTGTGAATTCAATAGCTGAGCTGGGTTGAAAATCGACCAACCTCAGATTTCTCATTTCCTGTTTGGATTTCTTCTCAGGTTTTTGCCTGCCATATGAGTTCTGTTATACTCACAGACATCATTCAAACAGTTTTAGAAACTTCAGAGTGTTTTATATACAATACTAATAATATGCATGTATTAATTAGCAACTGGGACTGAGGAGCAGGCCGCTTACTCTGGGCACCTCTGGGCAGCTTTCATCCAAGCTACTCTATACTGCCCCTGCAGCCATATGAAGTTAAGGATCAAATCACCTCAATCTTACCTATTACCCTAGACCCACTTCAATTTGCTTACCACCCCAATAGATCCACAGACGACACAATCGCCATCACACTGCACACTGCCCTATCCCATCTGAACAAGAGGAAACCATGTAGGAATGCTGTTCATTGACTACAGCTCAGCATTTAACACCATAGTACCCTCCAGGCTCATCATCAAGCTGGAGGCCCTGGGTCTCAACCCTGCACAGTGCAACTGGCTACTGGACTTTCTGACGGGCCGCCCCCAGGTGGCGAAGGTAGGGAACAACATCTCCACTCCGCTGATCCTCAACACTGGGGCCCCACAAGGGTGTCTGCTCAGACCCTCCTGTACTCCCTGTTCACCCACAACTGTGTAGCCAAGCACGCCTCCAACGCAATCATCAAGTTTGCGGATGACACAACAGTAGTAGGCCTGATTACCAACAACGACAAGCCTACAGGGAGATGGTGAGGGCCCTGGGAGTGTGGTGCCAGGAAAATAACGTCTCACTCAACGTCAACAAAACAAAGGAGATGATCGTGGACTTCAGGAATCAGCAGAGGGAGCACCCCCTATCCACATCGAAGGGACAGTAGTGGAGAAGGTTGAAAGTTTTAAGTTTCTGGGCGTACCCATCACAGACAAACTGACAGTGTGGTGAAGAAGGCGCAACAGCACCTCTTCAACCTCAGGAGGCTGAAGAAATTTGGCTTGTCACCCAAAACCCTAACAAACTTTTACAGATGCACAATCGAGAGCCTCCTGTCGGGCTGTATCACCGCCTGGTACGGCAACTGCACTGCCCGCAACCGCAAAGTTCTCCAGAGGAATGTGCAGTCTGCACAACGCATAACCGGGGGCAAACTACCTGCCTTCCAGGACACCTACAGCACCGATGTCACAGGAAGGCCAAAAAGATCATCAAGGACAATAACCACCCGAGCCACTGCCTGTTCACCCCATCAAAGCTGGGACCAAGAGACTAAAAAACAGCTTCTATCTCAATTCCATCAGACTGTTAAACAGCCATCACTAACTCCGAAAGGCTGCTGCCTACACACTCAACCCTGCACAGTGCAACTGGCTACTGGACTTTCTGACGGGCCGCCCCCAGGTGGCGAAGGTAGGGAACATGGATCACTTTATACAGTGCCACTTTGAATAACGGCACTTTAATAATGTTTACAAATCTTGCATTACTCATCTCATATGTATATACTGTACTCTATACCATCTATTGAATCTTGCCTATGCTGCTCGGCCATCGCTCATTCATATATTTGAAGAATATGTACATATTCTTATTCCATCCCTTTAGATTTGTGTGTATTAGGTAGTTGTTGGGGAATTGTTAGAATAATTGTTAGATATTACTGCACTGTCAACTAGAAGCACAAGCGATTCGCTACACTCGCATTAACATCTGCTGACCATGTGTATGTGACCAATACAATTTGATTTGATTTGATGACAGGGTGACGTTTTTTGTTGAATTCACATTAGTTGACAACTCAACCAAATGTCAATAAAAACTAGATGTTAAACTGATGTCTGCGCCCAGTGGGTTGGGCCTATATTCTGGAGTGTTTCTCATACCAGGGCTTTTCCCCCGCTGCTTAGCTCAGTGGGGCTGGATCTGGCCAGCACTGTATTCTACCAGTGGTGCAGCATCCCATGCCAAAGCCCTAAACCATTTTGTGGAAAATGAAATGCATCATTTACCCATTCCACCCCACAATGTTTAAGTAATACGTTTTTATGTTTTGCAAATCACTTAAATTTTTTACCTCGTTATTTAATTTGATCCCATCCTTTTTTTCATGGCCTCTGGGTTGCTGCTGAAAAAGAACCAGACAGAGAAAATAAATCTGAGTGCAGAGTTTTGGGTTGTTGTTTTTTATGTTTTCATTCTCTCGCTCTCTCTCTTTCTCCCTCCCTCTCTCTCTCTCTCTCTCTCTCTCTCTCGCTCTCTCTCTCTCTTCCTCCCTCTCTCTCTCTCTCTCTTTCTCCCTCCCTCTCTCTTTCTCTCTCTCTTTCTTTCTCCCTCCCTCTCTCTTTCTCTCTCTCTCTCTCTTTCTCCCTCCCTCTCTCTCTTTCTCGCTCTCTCTCTCGTTCTCCCCCCCTCTCCCTCTCTCTCTCTTTCTTTCTCACTCTCTCGTTCTCCCTCTCTCTCTTTCTTTCCTGCCCCCCCTCCCTCTCATGTAATGGTGGCAGTGCTGTGAGGGTAGAGAGGTAGGAGGGTGATCAGGACCCTCACACCACAGCCACTCAGCCATCCATCCATAAACAGGTCGTGGGCTGCTACTTAAGCTTTATAGTCTTTCACAGGCCCAGCAAGACCGCTGGCAAGGCCTCAACCCCCCTGCCCTACCCCTCCACCCTTCCCTCTGCCCTTTTCTCTCCTCCACCTCCACACCCCACCGCCTTCCCCTCCACCCGTCCCCTCTGCTGCCGCCCTCCGAAACCCTCCCCTCCACCCACCCTCTATAAATTCTGCTGCTTCTCTGTCATTTACAGCAGTAGTTTCTTGGTAAATAAACTTTCGAAGGCTTGCCTTTTTAAAAAGTGAAAGTGGAATGGAGGCCCACGACCAGAAGAGAAGAGCGAGGAGGAGTGGAAAGGCAGGAGGGATAAAAGGAGAAGGTTGCTGGAGCAAGACACTCAGACACACAAACACCTCACAGACACACGGAGACTGGCCGGGCAGTGTTGTATTAGTAGATATCTGATCCTCTCGGGGCCTGTTGTGTGATTTACAGCCCTGTGTAGAAGGTATAGATGGTTTTATTACAGGTAAGGGCTGACCACAGCCTGTCTGTCCTCACACACAGGGGTCAGGGTTAAAAGTGCACAAGCTATTTTCTTTGTAATGCCCTTCTTTAAAGAGTGGTAAAAACACCAGTAAAAACCCACAGCTTTATTGAGATGTTATTGATCTGTTTTGTGCCTGTGTGTCCCCGTGTCTCTGCCTAGCCCATCTGTGTGCGTGTGTGTGTGTCTCTCTCTGCCTGGCGTGTGTGTGTGTGTGTGTGTGTGTGTGTGTGTGTGTGTGTGTGTGTGTGTGTGTGTGTGTGTGTGTGTGTGTCTGTGTCTGTCTGTCTGTCTGTCTGTCTGTCTGTCTGTCTGTCTGTCTCACACAGACAGACAGACAGACAGACAGACAGACAGACAGACAGACAGACAGTCTGTCTGTGTGTCTCTCTCTCTCTCTCTCTCTCTCTCTGGCTGCCCCATCAACCAGTAGCTCTTTGGGGATCCATCTATGTGTTTGTCTTGTTCTCAAAGGGATTTCCCTTTTAGTCTTCAGGACATTGCACTTGATGTCCTTATTCCAGAGGTCTCTGAATGCAGTCTTCTTTAATAGATGGGATAAACAGACAATGTATTTCTATTTTGGAACTGGAACTCAAGAGCCAAGGCCAGAAATATGGAAGGTTTATTGAATCTGCCTCTTTAAACTTCAGGAGGTTTCTGGCTGCTGAAGGACAAGCTACACACACACCCACACACACATGCTTACACACTCGCACTCTCTCGGTTTCTCTCTTTCCCTCTCTGTTTTACACACTCATTCAGAACATCTACACATTAGATTATACACACAGCAGAATGTGCGCACACTAGCTAGCTAATTGGGACCGAGAAGCCAGAGCTGAAATGTATTAGCAGGCGGGAGGCTTGGAGCTGGCCAGGCTGACTGGTAATTGATGAGGCCTTCAGATACACACACCTCCACTGGGTCGGTCTCTTTCTCTCTCGCTTTCTCTCTCTATCTCGTCAGCTCGCCGCACTCTCAGCTCGCTCTCTCTCTCAGCTCGCTCTCTCTCAGCTCGCTCTCTCTCTCTCTCAGCTCTATTTTCTCTCTCAGCTCGCTCTCTCTCAGCTCACTCTCAGCTCTCTCTATTCTCTCTCTCTCTCAGGTTTCTCTATTTTCTTTCTTGTTCTCTTTCTCAGCCAGGCCAGGCATGGGTCTTATTAGGGCCTGGCTGGTTAGCTCCTGCTCCTGTCTTTAATGTCCACTGGCCCAAATTGGACTTCAGGCGACTGGAGTAAATTAAGCTTTTTTCCACCGAGCCGCCAAACATGAAAAATCAAAGGGATTTTTAATGGACTTTCTCTTCTGAAGGGGGAAACCTGACAAAATATGTAGTGTACCTGAGAATTCATGTTTACTCATTTTCCCAAAATGAGGGCCCACTCCCATCTAGTTTGAAAGCAGAGGGAGAATGAAGGGGGGGAGGGGGATCTTGAGCAGTAGCAAAGTTGAGACTAGTTTGCGTCCCAAGTGGAGCCCTTTTCCCTATATGTCAGATATTTGATTAATTATCATTTTAGGATTGAATAATGAAAACTCTTATGATGACACAAATACTAACTGTCTGGTATATGACCATATATCTTTTAACATACAAAGTGACTCAAATAATAGGCCTTTCTGTCTCCCGTAGACAAGCCTTTCCCATTCAACAAGATTTGAGCAATGAGCTTTTCAGGACAGAAATTAAGTAGTGATCACTCAGTCAAAATAATGTATTTATTTTTGATCTATTTATTTTCCCTTCGATAAAGAAAGATTAGAGATGAGAGCAATGTGTTGTGGAACTCCAGGCTGGCTGTTAGCAGATGCTGCTGCCTGTGTCCTGTGTTGTTTTGGTTGGACTCCCTGGGGTTTTTACTGGCCAGCCCTAGTTCTGACCCCTGTTACACACACACACGCACGCACACACGCACGCACGCACAATCAGATCAGACCCCAGTTACTTACCTCTAGTAACAACCACATCTATCTTACATCACCCTTTCTTTCTGTCTCTGTCTCTCTCACTCTCTCTCCTTCTTGCTCAGCTCTCTCTCCGCTCTTTCTCAGCTCTTTCTCTCATCTAGCTCTCTCAGCTCTTTTTCTCCCTCAGCTCTCTCAGCTCTTTCTCTCAGCTTTCACTCTCTCAGCTCTCTCTTTCTCGCTCAGCTCTTTCTCAGCTCTCTCTCAGCTCTTTCTCTCTCGGCTCTCCCTCAGCTCTTTCTCTCTCTCTTTCTCTCTCCGCTCTTTCTCTCTCTCAGCTCTTTCTCAGCTCTCTCTCAGCTCTCTCTAGCTCTGACCCCAGTATTACTCACTTACAGTAATTACCATCTATGGTGACATCTGAGTGAGTGTTGCAGTTGCACAGATAGTAAATTGTTGATTACCCCTGTCCCTAACCCTCCCGCCACTCCCCCAGAACTCAGTGTCCGTAGGACGAGGAATGTGGCTGTTGTCGGCCTGTTCGTGTGTATGTGCATGCTCCACAGAGACAGTGGGGCTGCGTGGTTGTGCCGTTACAGCCCCCCATTAACCTGGAAAGCACCTAGTTACATGGTTCATGGGCTGGTCTCAGCTCACTTGGAGGTAACAAAGGGTGTCGGGCGGCGCTCTGGGCAGGGGGCGGTGGGGGGCAGTTTGCTCCGGTGCTGGGCCATCTGACTCTGATCAGGCAGGTCGCTAGGCTGGCCGGCCCAACGCTGGGACCCTGGGCCGCTACTCCCTCATTAGAGAGGACTAAACACATACACACAGAGGGAGAGAGACACGCATGTATGTACACACTCGCACAAACACATTAGAGAGGACTAAAGAGCCAACAGCTCCCTTCATGTTAGGATCCTGTTGCATTATACGCCCCACCCTCTGCATATACACTACCAGTCAAAAGTTTGGACACCTACTCATTCAAGGGTCTTTCTTTATTTTTACTATTTTCTACATTGTAGAATAATAGTGAAGACATCAAAACTATAAAATAATACATATGGAATCATGTAGTAACCAAAAATGTGTAAAACAATTCAAATATATATAGTAGCCACCCTTTGCCTTGATGACAGCTTTGCACAGTCTTGGCATTCTCTCAACCAGCTTCACCTGTAATGCTTTTCCAACAGTCTTGATTGAGTTCCCACATATGCTGAGCACTTGTCCTTCACTCTGCAGTCCAACTCATCTCAAACCATCTCAATTGGGTTGAGGTCGGGTGATTGTGGAGGCCAGGTCATCTGATGCAGCACTCCATCCCTCTCCTTCTTGGTCAAATAGCCCTTACACAGCCTGGAGGTGTGTTGGGTCAATGTCCTGTTGAAAAACAAATGATAGTCCCACTAAACGCAAACCAGATGTAATGGCATATTGCTGCAGAATCCTGTGGTAGCCATGCTGGTTAAGTGTAACTTGAATTCTAAATAAATCACTGACAGTGTCACCAGCAAAGCACCCCCACACCATCACACCTCCTCCTCCATGCGTCACGGTGGGAACCACACATGAGGAGATCATCCGTTCACCTACTCTGTGTCTCACAAAGACACAACGGTTGGAACCAAACATCTCAAATTTTGACTCATCAGACTGAAGGACAGTTTTACACCGGTCTAATGTCCATTGCTCGTCTTTCTTGGCACAAGCAAGTCTCTTCTTCTTATTGGTGTCCTTTAGTAAAGGATTCTTTGCAGCAAATCGACCATGAAGGCCTGATTCACACAGTCTCCTCTGAACAGTTGATGTTGAGATACGTCTGTTACTTGAACTCTGTGAAGCATTTATTTGGGCTGCATTTTCTGAGGTTGGTAACTCTAATAAATGTATCCTCTGCAGCAGAGGTAACTCTGGGTCTTCCTTTTCTGTGGCAGTGCTCATGAGAGCCAGTTTCATCATAACAATTGATGGTTTTTGCGACTGCACTTGAAGAAACTTTAAAAGTTTCTTGAAATGTTCCGTATTGACTGACCTTCATGTCTTAAAGTAATGATGGACTGTTGTTTCTCTTTGTTTATTTGAGCTGTTCTTGCCATAATATGGACTTGGTCTTTTACCAAATAGGGCTATCTTCTGTATACCAGCCCTACCTCGTCACAACACAACTGATTGGCTCAAACGCATTAAGAAGGAAAGAAATTCCACAAGTTAACCTTTAACAAGGCACACCTGTTAACTGAAATGCATTCCACGTGACTTCCTCGTGAAGCTAAATCAAATCAAATCAAATTTTATTTGTCACATACACATGGTTAGCAGATGTTAATGCGAGTGTAGCAAAATGCTTGTGCTTCTAGTTCCGACAATGCAGTAATGACCAACAAGTAATCTAACTAACAATTCCAAAACTACTGTCTTATACACAGTGTAAGGGGATAAAGAATATGTACATAAAGATATATGGATGAGTGATGGTACAGAGCAGCATAGGCAAGATACAGTAGATGGTATTGAGTACAGTATATACATATGAGATGAGTATGTAAACAAAGTGGCATAGTTAAAGTGGCTAGTGATACATGTATTACATAAGGATGCAGTAGATGATATAGAGTACAGTATATACGTATACATATGAGATGAATAATGTAGGGTATGTAAACATTATATTAGGTAGCATTGTTTAAAGTAGCTATTGATATATTTTACATCATTTCCCATCAATTCCCATTATTAAAGTGGCTGGAGTTGAGTCAGTGTGTTGGCAGCAGCCACTCAATGTTAGTGGTGGCTGTTTAACAGTCTGATGGCCTTGAGATAGAAGCTGTTTTTCAGTCTCTCGGTCCCAGCTTTGATGCACCTGTACTGACCTCGCCTTCTGGATGATAGCGGGGTGAACAGGCAGTGGCTCGGGTGGTTGTTGTCCTTGATGATCTTTATGGCCTTCCTGTAACATCGGGTGGTGTAGGTGTCCTGGAGGGCAGGTAGTTTGCCCCCGGTGATGCGTTGTGCAGACCTCACTACCCTCTGGAGAGCCTTACGGTTGTGGGCGGAGCAGTTGCCGTACCAGGCGGGGATACAGCCCGCCAGGATGCTCTCGATTGTGCATCTGTAGAAGTTTGTGAGTGCTTTTGGTGACAAGCCAAATTTCTTCAGCCTCCTGAGGTTGAAGAGGCGCTGCTGCGCCTTCTTCACAATGCTGTCTGTGTGAGTGGACCAATTCAGTTTGTCTGTGATGTGTATGCCGAGGAACTTAAAACTTTCTACCCTCTCCACTACTGTTCCATCGATGTGGATAGGGGGGTGTTCCCTCTGCTGTTTCCTGAAGTCCACAATCATCTCCTTAGTTTTGTTGACGTTGAGTGTGAGGTTATTTTCCTGACACCACACTCCGAGGGCCCTCACCTCCTCCCTGTAGGCCGTCTCGTCGTTGTTGGTAATCAAGCCTACCAGTGTTGTGTCGTCCGCAAACTTGATGATTGAGTTGGAGGCGTGTGTGGCCACGCAGTCGTGGGTGAACAGGGAGTACAGGAGAGGGCTCAGAACGCACCCTTGTGGGGCCCCAGTGTTGAGGATCAGCGGGGTGGAGATGTTGTTGCCTACCCTCACCACCTGGGGGCGGCCCGTCAAGAAGTCCAGTACCCAGTTGCACAGGGCGGGGTCGAGACCCAGGGTCTCGAGCTTGATGACGAGCTTGGAGGGTACTATGGTGTTGAATGCCGAGCTGTAGTCGATGAACAGCATTCTCACTTAGGTATTCCTCTTGTCCAGATGGGTTAGGGCAGTGTGCAGTGTGGTTGAGATTGCATCGTCTGTGGACCTATTTGGGCGGTAAGCAAATTGGAGTGGGTCTAGGGTGTCAGGTAGGGTGGAGGTGATATGGTCCTTGACTAGTCTCTCAAAGCACTTCATGATGACGGAAGTGAGTGCTACAGGGCGGTAGTCGTTTAGCTCAGTTACCTTAGCTTTCTTGGGAACAGGAACAATGGTGCTGTCATCAAGGCAAAGGCAAAGCAAAAGAATCTCAAATATAAAATATATTTTGATTTGTTTGGCACTTTTTCTGTTACTACATGATTCCATATGCATTATTTTATAGTTTTGACTATTTATTCTACAATGTAGAAAATTGTAAAGATAAAGAAAAACATTGGAATGAGTAGGTGTGTCCAAACTTTTGACTGGTACTGTAGGTCTCACGACACACTCTCCTTTTTCTACACACAACCCTCACTTCCTCGTTATCATACCCCATGATACTCAATACCCCCTCTCTCTAATCCACACACTTCCCTACTATGTAGCCAACATCCCAACTCTTCCAATAAAAGAATTTCCCTCTCGGGAACTATAAAGTGTATCTAATCTAGACCATGTCCTTATATACCCCTCTCCCTGTCCTTATATACAGGGGTGGCAGGTAGCCTAGTGGTTAGAGCGTTGGGCCAGTAAACAAAAGGTTGCTAGATCAAATCCCTGAATTGACAAAGTAATAATCTGTCGTTCTGCCCCTGAACAAGGCAATTAACCCACTGTTCCTAGGCCATCATTGTAAATACGAATTTGTTCTTAACTGACTTGCCTAGTTAAATAAAGGTTAAAGAAAATATATATATACCCCTCTCCCTGTTCCATAAGTATGGATTGGCTCCTCCCTCTGGGGTTTGACTGACAGTTTTCAGCTCCTCCCACTCCCAGTTTTATCTGTAAAAACCCTCTAAAAACCTTTCTTAGATTCTTAGGAGTCTGGATAGTTATGCTTCACTCACCATGAGTAACACACACACACACACAATCACACTCACTCACACACCAGTCCAGCAGAGACACAACTCTGGTCCCTGATTAGAAAAACCTGGGGTTACCCCTTGCCTCACGACAGTATCCATGACAACTCAGCCTCCATTTGATCCCAGCATGGATGAAACTATGTCTCTGCTTGAAGGCTAGTGGATAACAATCTTTGACGAGGGCCTTTGACAGATGACGTCCTGTCCTGTGTGTGTGTGTGTGTGTGTGTGTGTGTGTGTGTGTGTGTGTGTGTGTGTGTGTGTGTGTGTGTGTGTGTGTGTGTGTGTGTGTGTGTGTGTGTGTGTGTGTGTCCGCATGTATATAGACACAGCCTGGGGCTTATTCTCTCCTCTCCTCCCCCTCTCACCCCCGACTGCTGTGTGAACCCTGCTGCCCTCCTGGAGGAGTCCTTGACACAGTGCTCAAACAACAGGCCACAAAGCTCTGAGGGGCTGATAGCTGATCCTTCCTTGTAAAGGAACGTGCAGGTCAGCAGCAGTCAAGTCTCCTCCTAAACCTCTGCGCCCTGAAAGACTCCTCAAGAGAGTCCCCTCTGACGGTGTGAGAAACTCAGCCTCTAGCCTACTTCACTCATGTTGCGGAGTCAATGTGGATCATGTAGAGTAGGGAGAAGGCGTTTCTACTTACAGTATCTTATCCTTTGTGTGTGTGTGTGTTTGAGAAATGTACTTCTTCTCTCCTCGTATTCAATGAGGACTGCAACTGCGACTAATCCCTGCCTCTGCCACACGTCCCCTCCTTACCTAACTGACCGCCCAGTAAGCCCACGACATAACACCTGCCTCTTCCTCCATCTGTGGACCATATCCACTCTTGTCTGGCGTGGTCTGATCATATATCAGACCTGTTGTTTCAAGAGAATCGCGGTTGCATTTCCTACTTGCGTCATAGTCGGATTGACTGTCTTGCCTATGAAGTACCATCCAGTAGGCCTATATTTGAGGAAGGTTACTGGATGGACAGCTACTGTTATGCTCATCCTATCCTCTCCTTGCTGCGGCGCTGCAGGCCAGTCCTGTCTCTCCCATGGATCAGTCCTGTCTCTCCCATGGATCAGTCCTGTCTCTCCCATGGATCAGTCCTGTCTCTCCCATGGATCAGTCCTGTTGCTGCTCCTGCCACTACACATTATGACCGGTTGTTTCATTAACTTCATTTGGGATAGGGGGTAGCATTTTCACTTTTGGATGAAAAGCGTGTCCAGAGTAAGCTGCCTCCTACTCAGTCCCAGATGCTAATATATGCATATTATTAGTATTGGATAGAAAACACTCTGAGGTTTCTAAGACTGTTTGAATGATGTCTGTGAGTATAACAGAACTCATATGGCAGGCAAACACCTGAGGAAAAAATCCAAACAGAAAGTGGGAAATCTGAGGTTTGTAGTTTTTCAACTCAGCCCCTATTGAAGATACAGTGGGATATTGGTTATGTTGCACTTCCTAAGGCGTCCACTAGATGTCAGACATCTTTAGAACGTTGTTTGATGCTTCTACTATGAAGGGGGGCTGAATGAGAGGGGAATGAGTCAGAGGTCTGCCAGCAGCCACGAGCTCGTGACGCGCGGTCATGAGAAAGTTACCTGTCGTTCCATTGCTTTTCTACAGACAATGGAATTGTTCGGTTGGGACATTATTGAAGATTTATGATAGAAACATCCTAAAGATTGATTCTATACATTGTTTGATATGTTTCTACGTCCAGTAATATAACTTTTGGGAATTTTTGTCCGACCTTTCCCCTGAAAGTTGCACGTGCGTTTCGATTTGATTACCACACGCCCTAACAAAAGGAGGTATATGAACATAAATTATCGAACAAATCAAACATTTATTGTGGAACTGGGATTCCTGGGAGTGCATTCTGATGAAGATCATCAAAGGTAAGTGAATATTTATAATGATATTTCTGACTAATGTTGACTGCGCAACATGGCGGATATTTCGTTTGGCTGGTTTGGGCTCTGAGCTCCGTACTCAGATTATTGCATGGTTTGCTTTTTCCATATATATTTTTTTAAATCTGACACAGCAGTTTGATTAACAGGACCGCTATCTAGGAGGTGTCAGTGTCACAAACACCTCGACGCATTATGTTACAAAGATTGAATTGTTTAAATACTACAACTGCGTCTGAAATTAGCCGTTTTGGAGTGGCAGTACAGGACTTATGAAAACTCATTTGTTTCAGCGTCTCGGGGACGCCTGGTGGCATCTAGAACCTTCTTCACATTTCTCCTCTCTCTCTCTCTCTCTCACTCACTCACTCACACTCACACTCACACAGCGCCGGGCCTTGGGAGGCAGGGGAGCGAGGAGGAGAAAAGAGGAAGGGATAGTCACCGGCAGTAATATAGAGGCTCGGGTTTTGCTAAGGAAACACTTAGGAAAGTTGTCTTCTGTCTGGAAAGCGCGTGCGTCTGTGTGTGCGGGCGTGCGTGTGTTACAGCCAAGTCACCCCCACTGTCAGAGAAGTCTTCAAAACCATGCAACATTTCCTCACTTCAAAGTGGTCCTTACTTTCCTGTCCTTTGAGCTGGGTTAGTATGTACTGTGCTATCTCTAGAGATCCTGGCTTGTGCTCGGCACTTCTTCTCATGCTTTGATCTCCTCTAGCTCAACCTGTACCTTCCACTTATTATCAAGAAGTTCTGTACTTACTATGACTGTGATATGTGGTTAAGATAGCCAGGTGGTTGTCTCACTCACGTAGCTTTCTTAAGTGCGACTTAAATGTAAGTCGCTCTGGATAAGAGTGTCTGCTAAATGATTAGATTGGAAATGTCAAATGCTCAGCATGGTAGGCGAATCATCATCAGCACGGTGAGTTTTGAGCTCCGATATTCGTTTTCTGCTCTTTCTGTTGACATTGATTCCAAAACGTTCTGTTCATGGACAGCACTGAAGCTCTTTACTGTCCAATTCCTCTCCTACTACTAGTTGACCCTTCTATCACCCATCTTCGGGTCTCTCATCAGCTAGTTTTATGCCGTTCTTCCTGCCCAGAAGTCTGATCATCAGCACAGTGTGATCCAAGGGCTGAGGGGTCACAGTACATGAGGAGAAGACATCTGGGTCCCAGGGAGAGAGAGGCAGCTTCACCGGCCTGATCACTAAAAGTAGACTTCGATTTCGGACGTTTGAAAAGGTCCCCACAACGTCGGTATATGCCTTCCTCGGCACTCACAAAAAAAAAAATGGTTGCCCAAATAGGGCACTGCGTCACCACAGTTCACAATTATCTAGCAAGCCGTAAGAATACCTGATGTTAGCAGACGGAAACAGTGCTTTGTTTTTAATTATTTCGCTTTAAGCCTTCCCCAAACCATAGCCTGAAACTTAACCACTCAGAATGAATGCCGAAACTGTTAACCTTCTGAGTGGTTTCTGTTTTAACCCTGTAGCCACGAGGAATGAATGTGTCTCGAAAAGATGTTCATCCAAAATACGTTGAATTTCGAAGGGAAATGATGAGATCTTGTTGAGCTTGCCGGTGAAGAACCACAGGAGTCATGTTTATCTGAACTCACACACACACACTCACACACACATACAGTATATGTACACATACACACACACACTCACAGTATATGAGTAGACATCTGGGTCCCAGCCATGGACTGAGGTAGCATCTCAGTGGGGATCCAGACCAGTCATGTTTATCTGTGTGAGAAGTAAAGAGAAGAAGTAAAAGTATGAGACAGGGTTAGGGCCAGTAGGAGACAGGGTTAGGGCCAGTAGGAGACAGGGTTAGGGCCAGTATGAGACAGGGTTAGGGCCCGTATGAGACAGGGTTAGGGCCCGTATGAGACAGGGTTAGGGCCAGTGGGAGACAGGGTTAGGGCCAGTAGGAGAGTGGGAGAAAGGGTTAGGGCCAGTGGGAGACAGGTTAGGGCCAGTAGGAGACAGGGTTAGGGCCAGTAGGAGACAGGGTTCGTAGGAGACAGGGTTAGGGCCAGTGGGAGACAGGGTTAGGGCCAGTGGGAGACAGGGTTAGGGCCAGTAGGAGACAGGGTTAGGGCCAGTAGGAGACAGGGTTAGGGCCAGTAGGAGACAGGGTTAGGGCCAGTAGGAGACAGGTTAGGGCCAGTAGGAGACAGGGTTAGTAGGAGACAGGGTTAGGGCCAGTAGGAGACAGGGTTAGGGCCAGTGGGAGACAGGGTTAGGGCCAGTGGGAGACACGGTTAGGGCCAGTATGAGACAGGGTTAGGTCCAGTATGAGACAGGGTTAGGTCCAGTATGAGACAGGGTTAGGGCCAGTATGAGACATGTTTTAGGGCCAGTATGAGACAGGGTTTAGGGCGAGTATGAGACAGGGTTAGGGCCAGTGGGAGACAGGGTTAGGGCCAGTGGGAGACAGGGTTAGGGCCAGTGGGAGACAGGGTTAGGGCCAGTAGGAGAGTGGGAGAAAGGGTTAGGGCCAGTGGGAGACAGGTTAGGGCCAGTAGGAGACAGGGTTAGGGCCAGTAGGAGACAGGGTTCGTAGGAGACAGGGTTAGGGCCAGTGGGAGACAGGGTTAGGGCCAGTGGGAGACAGGGTTAGGGCCAGTAGGAGACAGGGTTAGGGCCAGTAGGAGACAGGGTTAGGGCCAGTAGGAGACAGGTTAGGGCCAGTAGGAGACAGGGTTAGTAGGAGACAGGGTTAGGGCCAGTAGGAGACAGGGTTAGGGCCAGTGGGAGACAGGGTTAGGGCCAGTGGGAGACACGGTTAGGGCCAGTATGAGACAGGGTTAGGTCCAGTATGAGACAGGGTTAGGGCCAGTATGAGACAGGGTTAGGGCCAGTATGAGACATGTTTTAGGGCCAGTATGAGACAGGGTTTAGGGCGAGTATGAGACAGGGTTAGGGCCAGTGGGAGACAGGGTTAGGGCCAGTGGGAGACAGGGTTAGGGCCAGTGGGAGACAGGGTTAGGGCCAGTGGGAGACAGGGTTAGGGCCAGTATGAGACAGGGTTAGGGCTAGTATGAGACAGGGTTTAGGGCCAGTATGAGACAGGGTTAGGGCCAGTATGAGACAGGGTTTAGGGCCAGTATGAGACAGGGTAAGGGCCAGTGGGAGACAGGGTCAGGGCCAGTGGGAGACAGGGTTAGGGCTAGTATGAGACAGGGTTTAGGGCCAGTATGAGACAGGGTTAGGGCCAGTATGAGACAGGGTTTAGGGCCAGTATGAGACAGGGTAAGGGCCAGTGGGAGACAGGGTCAGGGCAAGTGGGAGACAGGGTTAGGGCCAGTGAGAGACAGGGTTAGGGCCAGTGGGAGACAGGGTTAGGGCCAGTGGGAGACAGGGTTAGGGCCAGTAGGAGACAGGGTTAGGGCCAGTAGGAGACAGGTTAGGGCCAGTAGGAGACAGGGTTAGTAGGAGACAGGGTTAGGGCCAGTAGGAGACAGGGTTAGGGCCAGTGGGAGACAGGGTTAGGGCCAGTGGGAGACACGGTTAGGGCCAGTATGAGACAGGGTTAGGTCCAGTATGAGACAGGGTTAGGGCCAGTATGAGACAGGGTTAGGGCCAGTATGAGACATGTTTTAGGGCCAGTATGAGACAGGGTTTAGGGCGAGTATGAGACAGGGTTAGGGCCAGTGGGAGACAGGGTTAGGGCCAGTGGGAGACAGGGTTAGGGCCAGTGGGAGACAGGGTTAGGGCCAGTAGGAGAGTGGGAGAAAGGGTTAGGGCCAGTGGGAGACAGGTTAGGGCCAGTAGGAGACAGGGTTAGGGCCAGTAGGAGACAGGGTTCGTAGGAGACAGGGTTAGGGCCAGTGGGAGACAGGGTTAGGGCCAGTGGGAGACAGGGTTAGGGCCAGTAGGAGACAGGGTTAGGGCCAGTAGGAGACAGGGTTAGGGCCAGTAGGAGACAGGTTAGGGCCAGTAGGAGACAGGGTTAGTAGGAGACAGGGTTAGGGCCAGTAGGAGACAGGGTTAGGGCCAGTGGGAGACAGGGTTAGGGCCAGTGGGAGACACGGTTAGGGCCAGTATGAGACAGGGTTAGGTCCAGTATGAGACAGGGTTAGGGCCAGTATGAGACAGGGTTAGGGCCAGTATGAGACATGTTTTAGGGCCAGTATGAGACAGGGTTTAGGGCGAGTATGAGACAGGGTTAGGGCCAGTGGGAGACAGGGTTAGGGCCAGTGGGAGACAGGGTTAGGGCCAGTGGGAGACAGGGTTAGGGCCAGTGGGAGACAGGGTTAGGGCCAGTATGAGACAGGGTTAGGGCCAGTATGAGACAGGGTTAGGGCTAGTATGAGACAGGGTTTAGGGCCAGTATGAGACAGGGTTAAGGCCAGTATGAGACAGGGTTTAGGGCCAGTATGAGACAGGGTAAGGGCCAGTGGGAGACAGGGTCAGGGCCAGTGGGAGACAGGGTTAGGGCTAGTATGAGACAGGGTTTAGGGCCAGTATGAGACAGGGTTAGGGCCAGTATGAGACAGGGTTTAGGGCCAGTATGAGACAGGGTAAGGGCCAGTGGGAGACAGGGTCAGGGCAAGTGGGAGACAGGGTTAGGGCCAGTGGGAGACAGGGTTAGGGCCAGTGGGAGACAGGGTTAGGGCCAGTGGGAGACAGGGTTAGGGCCAGTATGAGACAGGGTTAGGGCCAGTATGAGACAGGGTTAGGGCCAGTATGAGACAGGGTTTAGGGCCAGTATGAGACAGGGTAAGGGCCAGTGGGAGACAGGGTTAGGGCCAGTAGGAGAGTGGGAGAAAGGGTTTGGGCCAGTAAGAGACAGGGTTAGGGCCAGTAAGAGACAGGGTTAGGGCCAGTAAGAGACAGGGTTAGGGCCAGTAGGAGACAGGGTTAGGGCCAGTAGGAGACTCTGTTAGTAGGAGACAGGGTTAGGGCCAGTAGGAGACAGGGTTAGGGCCATTAGGAGACAGGGTTAGGGCCATTAGGAGACAGGGTTAGGGCCATTAGGATACAAGGTTGGGGCCAGTAAGAGACAGGGTTAGGGCCAGTAAGAGACAGGGTTAGGGCTAGTAGGAGACAGGGTTAGGGCCATTAACAGACAGGGTTAGGGCCATTAAGAGACAGGGTTAGGGGCCGTAAGAGACAGGGTTAGGGCCAGTAAGAGACAGGGTTAGGGCCAGTAAGAAACAGGGTTAGGGCCAGTAGGAGACAGGGTTAGGGCCAGTAGGAGACAGGGTTAGGGCCAGTAGGAGACAGGGTTAGGGCCAGTAGGAGACAGGGTGAGGGCCAGTAGGAGACAGGGTTAGTAGGAGACAGGGTTAGGGCCAGTAGGAGACAGGGTTAGGGCCAGTAGGAGACGGGGTTAGTAGGAGACAGGGTTAGTAGGAGACAGGGTTAGTAGGAGACAGGGTTAGTAGGAGACAGGGTTAGGGCCAGTAGGAGACAGGGTTAGGGCCATTAGGAGACTGGGTTAGTAGGAGATAGGGTTAGGGCCAGTAGGAGACAAGGCCAGTAGGAGACTGGTTCAGTAGGAGACGGGGCCAGTAGGAGACGGGGCCAGTAGGAGACAGGGCCAGTAGGAGACAGGGCCAATAGGAGACAGGGTTAGGGCCAGTAGGAGACAGGGTTATTAGGAGACAGGGTTATTAGGAGACAGGGTTAGTAGGAGACAGGGTTAGGGCCAGTAGGAGACAGGGTTAGTAGGAGACAGGGTTAGGGTGAGTAGGAGACAGGGTTAGGGCCAGTAGGAGACCAGGTTAGTAGGGGACAGGGTTAGGGCCAGTAGGAGATAGGGTTAGTAGGAGACGGGGTTAGGGCCAGTAGGAGACAGGGTTAGGGCCAGTAGGAGACTGGGTTAGTAGGAGATAGGGTTAGAGCCAGTAGGAGACAAGGCCAGTAGGAGACGGGGCCAGTAGGAGACGGGGCCAGTAGGAGACGGGGCCAGTAGGAGACAGGGCCAGTAGGAGACAGGGTTAGGGTGAGTAGGAGACAGGTTTAGGGCCAGTAGGAGACAGGGTTAGGGCCAGTAGGAGACCAGCTTAGTAGGGGGCAGGGTTAGGGCCAGTAGGAGATAGGGTTAGTAGGAGACGGGGTTAGGGCCGGTAGGAGACAGGGTTAGGGCCAGTAGGAGACGGGGTTAGTAGGAGACAGGGTTTGGGCCAGTAGGAGACAGGGTTAGGGCCATTTGGAGACAGGGTTAGGGCCAGTTAAGGAGACAGGGTTAGGACCAGTATGAGACAGGGTTAGGGCCATTA
This sequence comes from Oncorhynchus mykiss, assembly GCF_013265735.2. Lineage (NCBI taxonomy): Eukaryota > Metazoa > Chordata > Actinopteri > Salmoniformes > Salmonidae > Oncorhynchus > Oncorhynchus mykiss. The sequence continues at coordinate 27,975,565 of NC_048583.1, read as the reverse complement.
GGAGACCAGGATAGGGCCAATAGGACACCAGGTTAGGTTCAGTAGGAGACCAGGTTAGGGCCATTAGGAGACGGAGTTAGGGCCAGTAGGAGACAGGGTTAGTAGGAGATGGGGTTAGGGCCAGTAGGAGACAGGGTTAGTAGGAGACAGGGTTAGGGCCAGTAGGAGACCAGGTTAGGGTCAATAGGAGACCAGGTTAGGGCCAGTAGACAGGGTTAAGGCCAGTAGGAGACAGGGTTAGGGCCAGTTGGAGACAGGGTTAGGGCCAGTTGGAGACAGGGTTAGGGCCAGTTGGAGACAGGGTTAGGGCCAGTATTAGACAGGGTTAGGGCCAGTAGTAGAACAGGTTAGGGCCAATAGGAGACCAGGTTAGGGCCAGTAGAAGACCCTGTTAGGGCCAGTAGGAGACAGGGTTAGTAGGAGACAGGGTTAGGGCCAGTAGGAGACAGGGTTAGTAGGAGACAGGATTAGGGTGAGTAGGAGACAGGTTTAGGGCCAGTAGGAGACAGGGTTAGGGCCAGTAGGAGACCAGCTTAGTAGGGGGCAGGGTTAGGGCCAGTAGGAGATAGGGTTATTAGGAGACGGGGTTAGGGCCGGTAGGAGACAGGGTTAGGGCCAGTAGGAGACGGGGTTAGTAGGAGACAGGGTTAGTAGGAGACAGGGTTAGGGCCATTTGGAGACAGGGTTAGGGCCAGTTGGAGACAGGGTTAGGCCCAATATGAGACAGGGTTAGGGCCAGTAGGAGACCAGGATAGGGCCAATAGGACACCAGGTTAGGTTCAGTAGGAAACCAGGTTAGGGCCTGTAGGAGACGGAGTTAGGGCCAGTAGGAGACAGGGTTAGTAGGAGACAGGGTTAGGGCCAGTAGAAGACCAGGTTAGGGCCAATAGGAGACCAGGTTAGGGCCAGTAGACAGGGTTAAGGCCAGTAGGAGACAGGGTTAGGGCCAGTTGGAGACAGGGTTAGGGCCAGTTGGAGACAGGGTTAGGGCCAGTTGGAGACAGGGTTAGGGCCAGTATTAGACAGGGTTAGGGCCAGTAGGAGAACAGGTTAGGGCCAATAGGAGACCAGGTTAGGGTTAGTAGGAGACGGGGTTAGGGCCTGTAGGAGACAGGGTTAGGGCCAGTTGGAGACGGGGTTAGTAGGAGACAGGGTTAGGGCCATTTGGAGACAGGGTTAGGGCCAGTTGGAGACAGGGTTAGGACCAGTATGAGACAGGGTTAGGGCCAGTAGGAGACCAGGATAGGGCCAATAGGACACCAGGTTAGGTTCAGTAGGAGACCGGGTTAGGGCCTGTAGGAGACGGAGTTAGGGCCAGTAGGAGACAGGGTTAGTAGGAGATTGGGTTAGGGCCAGTAGGAGACAGGGTTAGTAGGAGACAGGGTTAGGGCCAGTAGAAGACCAGGTTAGGGCCAATAGGAGACCAGGTTAGGGCCAGTAGACAGGGTTAAGGCCAGTAGGAGACAGGGTTAGGGCCAGTTGGAGACAGGGTTAGGGCCAGTTGGAGACAGGGTTAGGGCCAGTTGGAGACAGGGTTAGGGCCAGTATTAGACAGGGTTAGGGCCAGTAGGAGAACAGGTTAGGGCCAATAGGAGACCAGGTTAGGGCCAGTAGGAGACCCTGTTAGGGCCAGTAGGAGACCAGGTTAGGGCCAATGGGAGACCTGGTTAGGGCCAGCAGGAGACCTTGTTAGGGCCAGCAGGAGACCTGGTTAGGGCCAGCAGGAGACCTTGTTAGGTCCAGCAGGAGACCTGGTTAGTGCCAGCAGGAGACAGGGTTAGGGTTAGCAGGAGACGGGGTTAGGGTTGGCAGGAGACGGAGTTAGGGCCAGTAGGAGACAGGGTTAGTAGGAGATGGGGTTAGGGCCAGTAGGAGACAGGGTTAGTAGGAGACAGGGTTAGGGCCAGTAGGAGACCAGGTTAGGGCCAATAGGAGACCAGGTTAGGGCCAGTAGACAGGGTTAAGGCCAGTAGGAGACAGGGTTAGGGCCATTTGGAGACAGGGTTAGGGCCAGTTGGAGACAGGGTTAGGGCCAGTATTAGACAGGGTTAGGGCCAGTAGTAGAACAGGTTAGGGCCAGTAGGAGACCAGGTTAGGGCCAGTAGAAGACCCTGTTAGGGCCAGTAGGAGACAGGGTTAGTAGGAGACAGGGTTAGGGCCAGTAGGAGACCAGGATAGGGCCAATAGGACACCAGGTTAGGTTCAGTAGGAGACCGGGTTAGGGCCTGTAGGAGACGGAGTTAGGGCCAGTAGGAGACAGGGCTAGTAGGAGATTGGGTTAGGGCCAGTAGGAGACAGGGTTAGTAGGAGACAGGGTTAGAGCCAGTAGAAGACCAGGTTAGGGCCAATAGGAGACCAGGTTAGGGCCAGTAGACAGGGTTAAGGCCAGTAGGAGACAGGGTTAGGGCCAGTTGGAGACAGGGTTAGGGCCAGTTGGAGACAGGGTTAGGGCCAGTTGGAGACAGGGTTAGGGCCAGTATTAGACAGGGTTATGGCCAGTAGGAGAACAGGTTAGGGCCAATAGGAGACCAGGTTAGGGCCAGTAGGAGACCCTGTTAGGGCCAGTAGGAGACCAGGTTAGGGCCAATGGGAGACCTGGTTAGGGCCAGCAGGAGACCTTGTTAGGGCCAGCAGGAGACCTGGTTAGGGCCAGCAGGAGACCTTGTTAGGTCCAGCAGAAGACCTGGTTAGTGCCAGCAGGAGACAGGGTTAGGGTTAGCAGGAGACGGGGTTAGGGTTGGCAGGAGACGGAGTTAGGGCCAGTAGGAGACAGGGTTAGTAGGAGATGGGGTTAGGGCCAGTAGGAGACAGGGTTAGTAGGAGACAGGGTTAGGGCCAGTAGGAGACCAGGTTAGGGCCAATAGGAGACCAGGTTAGGGCCAGTAGACAGGGTTAAGGCCAGTAGGAGACAGGGTTAGGGCCATTTGGAGACAGGGTTAGGGCCAGTTGGAGACAGGGTTAGGGCCAGTATTAGACAGGGTTAGGGCCAGTAGTAGAACAGGTTAGGGCCAGTAGGAGACCAGGTTAGGGCCATTAGGAGACGGAGTTAGGGCCAGTAGGAGACAGGGTTAGTAGGAGACAGGGTTAGGGCCAGTAGGAGACAGGGTTAGTAGGAGACAGGGTTAGGGTGAGTAGGAGACAGGTTTAGGGCCAGTAGGAGACAGGGTTAGGGCCAGTAGGAGACCAGCTTAGTAGGGGGCAGGGTTAGGGCCAGTAGGAGATAGGGTTAGTAGGAGACGGGGTTAGTAGGAGACAGGGTTAGGGCCATTTGGAGACAGGGTTAGGGCCAGTTGGAGACAGGGTTAGGACCAGTATGAGACAGGGTTAGGGCCAGTAGGAGACCAGGATAGGGCCAATAGGACACCAGGTTAGGTTCAGTAGGAGACCAGGTTAGGGCCTGTAGGAGACGGAGTTAGGGCCAGTAGGAGACAGCGTTAGTAGGAGATGGGGTTAGGGCCAGTAGGAGACAGGGTTAGTAGGAGACAGGGTTAGGGCCAGTGGAAGACCAGTTTAGGGCCAATAGGAGACCAGGTTAGGGCCAGTAGACAGGGTTAAGGCCAGTAGGAGACAGGGTTAGGGCCAGTTGGAGACAGGGTTAGGGCCAGTTGGAGACAGGGTTAGGGCCAGTTGGAGACAGGGTTAGGGCCAGTATTAGACAGGGTTAGGGCCAGTAGGAGAACAGGTTAGGGCCAATAGGAGACCAGGTTAGGGCCAGTAGGAGACCAGGTTAGGGCCAATAGGAGACCTGGTTAGGGCCAGCAGGATACCTGGTTAGGGCCAGCAGGAGACCTGGTTAGGGCCAGCAGGAGACCTTGTTAGGTCCAGCAGGAGACCTGGTTAGTGCCAGTTAGGGTTAGCAGGAGACGGGGTTAGGGTTAGCAGGAGACGGGGTTAGGGTTAGCAGGAGACGGGGTTGGGGTTAGCAGGAGACGGAGTTAGGGTTAGCAGGTTAGCAGGAGACGGGGTTGGGGTTAGCAGGAGACGGAGTTAGGGTTAGCAGGAGACGGGGTTAGGGTTAACAGGAGACTGAGTTAGGGTTAGCAGGAGACAGGGTTAGGGTTAGCAGGAGACGGGGTTAGGGTTAGCTTGAGACGGGGTTAGGGTTAGCAGGAGACGGAGTTAGGGTTAGCAGGAGATGGGGTTAGGGTTAGCAGGAGACGGGGTTAGCAGGAGACGGGGTTAGGGTTAGCAGGAGACGGAGTTAGGGTTAGCAGGATACGGAGTTAAGGTTAGCAGGAGACAGGGTTAGGGTTAGCAGGATACGGGATTAGGGTTAGCAGGATACGGGGTTAGCAGGAGACGGGGTTAGGGTTAGCAGGAGACTGAGTTAGGGTTAGTAGGAGACGGAGTTAGGGTTAGCAGGAGACGGAGTTAGGGTTAGCAGGAGACGTGGTTAGGGTTAGCAGGAGACGGGGTTAGGGTTAGCAGGAGACGGGTTAGGGTTAGCAGGAGACGGGGTTAGGATTAGCAGGAGCTGGAGTTAGGGTTAGCAGGAGACGGAGTTAGGGTTAGCAGGAGACGGAGTTAGGGTTAGCAGGAGACGGGGTTAGGGTTAGCAGGAGACGGAGTTAGGGTTAGCAGGAGACGGAGTTAGGGTTAGCAGGAGACGGAGTTAGGGTTAGCAGGAGACGGAGTTAGGGTTAGCAAGAGACGGGGTTAGGGTTAGCAGGAGACAGGGTTAGCAGGAGACGGGGTTAAGGTTAGCAGGAGACGGGGTTAGGGTTAGCAGGAGACGGGGTTCGGGTTAGCAGGAGACGGGGTTAGGGTTAGCAGGAGACGGAGTTAGGGTTAGCAGGAGACGGAGTTAGGGTTAGCAGGACACGGAGTTAGGGTTAGCAGGAGACGGAGTTAGGGTTAGCAGGATACGGGGTTAGGGTTAGCAGGATACGGGGTTAGCAGGAGACGGAGTTAGGGTTAGCAGGATACGGAGTTAAGGTTAGCAGGAGACGGGGTTAGGGTTAGCAGGATACGGGGTTAGGGTTAGCAGGATACGGGGTTAGCAGGAGACGGAGTTAGGGTTAGCAGGAGACGGAGTTAGGGTTAGCAGGAGACGGAGTTAGGGTTAGCAGGAGACGGGGTTAGGGTTAGCAGGAGACGGAGTTAGGGTTAGCAGGAGACGGGGTTAGGGTTAGCAGGAGACTGAGTTAGG